>NW_010231831.1:0-27373 GCF_000690775.1 Eurypyga helias | reverse complement strand
ACCCACCGACCTGGGCCGAGCACTGAGCCCGGGCTCCGGGGGCGGGGGCAGTTTCAGGCCCGCCGGGAACACGCCAGCGTTCCCGCGCTAGACCCAGGCGTTTGTAAGGCTCCACTGTGGGAACCGGGAGGCAATAAACACCCTTTCTGCGACCGGCATGAAGTGCTGAGAATTCAACCTATTTACAAAACGGGGTGGAAACGCAATTTTTCCTCTTCCTTCCATTTTTCTTCAAGGTAGGGTTGAATTCACGCTCTCCTTCAGGCGCGACCTGCGAGAAGCAGTGCAGAGATCTGAGGAAAGATCAGAGCCATGCTTTGCACCCCACCCATTACCCATCCTCCCAAATTCTCTGCCAAGGGACGGGTTTTCCAGTGCTCAAACCTTCGCAGTCTCGTCCAGAGCAAGGAAACTAGACACTGAGGAGAGCTGAAGGACCCCTGGTTCCATCTAAGCCACTGATGGACACGATCTGACTGGGAGTGAAAACACAAACCCCCTCCACGTCTGCGTGGGTACGGTGGAGGTGTAAGCCCACCCCAAAAGAAGCACAGAATCTGCCCCAAAGGCAGGCTGAGAACTGTTTGGCAGAAAACCTTTCCCGCATGCAACCCCAAAGCCCGACCGTGTACGTTACTGAGGGCCAACAAGCAACCTTGGATAACCCCGAAATCTGCTAGCGGGTGAAGAGTTGCTGTACGGAGAACAGGTTTTTTCAGGCTCAGAACTGTAAGTGAACAAGCAACAATCAGCCCGACTCGTCGCACGGCATCTCCTGTTAGGCTGGGAAGGCCCCTGCGTTAGCGCACCGCGCACGCAGGCTGCCGCATCCAAGGACAACAGCTTCAGTGACGCTCTGCTGCTCAGCCCTTCGCTTCCCTCCTCCTACAGTTTAGGAGGGGGTAGCCAACTCCCCGTAGCAAGCCTGGGCTTTCTCAGATTTTTGGGGGCTCGCTCCCCCTTGAACCAAGCTGTGCATACTGACCGTTTTGGTCACCACCCTCTTTTCGGGGCCCAGGCGCTTTCTCTGTGGCCTGTCATACGCTGACCTTGCCTTCTAGCCAAGTAAAACCTAAAGTACCCCTGCAAGGGTCATCCTTAAAAAAAAATAATCAAAACTACCCTGCTCTTACTCCCACAATTATTTCTCCTGTGATGAAAGGCTGAGAGAGTTGGGGTGTTCAGCCTGGAGAAGAGAAGGCTCCGGGGAGACCTTATAGCACCTTCCAGTGCCTGAAGGGGCTACAAGGAAGCTGGGGGGGACTTTTTACAAGGACCTGTAGCGACAGGACAAGGGGTAACGGGTTTAAATGGAAAGTGGGGAGGGTTAGATTAGATATCAGGAAGAAATTCTTCCCGGAGAGGGTGGGGAGGCACTGGGACAGGTTGCCCAGAGAAGCTGTGGATGCCCCATCCCTGGAAGTGTTCAAGGCCAGGCTGGATGGGGCTTTGAGCAACCTGGTCTAGTGGAAGGTGTCCCTGCCCATGGCAGGGGAGTTGGAACTAGATGGTCTTTAAGGTCCCCCCCAACCCAAACCATGATTCTAACTCTGCTCCTGGGATGCCTTTGCGTGCAGACACCGAACAGGTACCATCCCCCAGCAGTTACAGACAGCATTTGTAAGAGGCTGAGGACAGCAGGCGTGAGATCAAACCGCACAGCCATTTAAAATGCAGGTGACAGCTACACACCGGTGCTTTAGAGACAGCCCAGAGCTGTGGAGCTGTAAGACATTCACCTTAGCCAGCGGTGCACGTTGTGAGGAAGGAGTGTTAAAAATGCTTGGGGGAGGTGCAGAGCTTGGAACCAGACTCCTGCCTACCCAGTCTGGAGGGCAGGGAGAGGACTGCCAACACGGCTGACTGCTTTGAAGTCAGGGCCCTGCTCGGCTGATGAGTGCAGCCTCTTGGAGCACAAATGGCATTGTGAGCAAGCGGGGGCCCGAGCACGCCCTTGTGACTTAGAGCAGGACTGACTGCACGGCTGCTGCTGGCGCTTTCTTTCAGGGGCCCAGGAGAGCTGCAGCACATTTAATGCATTTCATACAAACACTCAGTTTTGCACACTAACGCCATCTGCTAGAGGGATTCGCTCAAGTTAACGTCATTAAAGCTCAGGCTCCCACACGTGAAACCCCTTCGTAGCACTGACGCCTCTCTGCTGGCCAAGAGGCTCAGCAAGACCCTGGCCCCAGCCAGGTCTGTCCACGGGAAGGTGCCCAGCGGCGAGGTCGGCTGTGATGACAGCACCCCCCAACCCAAGAACTGCAACTGCCAGCAGAATATCCCCACCGGTGTTGTAACACGGGATACTTCAAATTTGGTTGGAAAGAGAGGGGGTTTTAGGAAAGAGAAAAGTGATGCGGTAAGCTGCTCAACACCCGGTGTTAAAACATGCACGTCTGAAGGAGTTTCAGCGCGGTCCCATGAACACGGGAGTAAAGAGTTCAGTAGACACATCGGTTAACATGCCAAACGTCGGTGACAAGTTACTGTGGCCTAGCTTTGTTTATTGGTAGATCACTTTAGTAACCCCAATTCACAAGTAAGCAGTAAAGAACAAAAACTACAGAGGAACACAGGTTACACATGCAAATTCCTGTTCACATTGTCACATGTGCAGGTACATTATGAAGAGCACAGTTCTAAGGATTCTTGACCAAACCAGATCTTAACAAAAACTGTTTTAAAATGCAGGTATGAAAAATTACATGTGAAGAATATAAAGATACCTTTTTACATTTCAGGACTCAAACGCTGCTTTTGAATATACTAGGGATGTACGACAGCTACAGGATTCAAGTAAAAGCAGGAAGAGCTCAAGGAAATAATACTGGTCAGAGGAGAATGGGCATTTACTTTTCACTAAAAATACACAGAATAGCTGAACAGGAAAGTTTACGAAGAGCTTAGGAAAAAAAAAATCACAAGGCTGTAAAGCTGACTAATCACTAATTTTCCTATTTGCTATATAACAGCAATGACATTAAAAGAAACTGCAATTCAACACTTAAAAATGCAACTTAGATTTAAAGACTTTTCAAAAGTGAAATGCAACGACAGCCCTACACTCCAAATTAAATATCGGCTAGGCTCAGACTGAAACATGGAATGTTCTAGATAAAACAAAAATACAGTGTGACTTTTCATTTTTTATTGAGAATGGAACTGAAAGACAATTTCCAAAGCTTGAAAGTAGTAAGTTTAAATGAAACGGAGCTTTCTACCCATAGATGAGCTTTCCACAAGGGTGCAAGATTTTTAATAGCTTGAAGTGTCAAAACCAAAAACTTGTTGCCATTCTCACATTACAAACATGAACTTTTTTTGTCACAAACTTAAATTCATATGCGTTTTGCTACAACATTTAACACATGAACAGACCTATAATGCCTACTGTATTTCACTAAACCAGAAAAGAATACGGGATTTCCATCTACTACTTGTACTGCTTTTAAAAAACATTAACATTAAAAACAAAGCCACTGTTTTCCTTACATCCCTCCTTCCTTTTAAGCTTCTTTCTTTTGCCTGTGGTCTTCTGCCATTTTATCCAGAATTTTCTGTTGAAAAGAAAGCAACGGTACGTTGGCTATATTTCACAGTTCCTCACAGCCACGACATCAGTAACAAACAGCACTCCAGCTTTCAGGCTGTACCCTGCGACTACTAGCTGCAACGGTCAGGACTAACAAGACTGGCACTTCTCCCTACCCTGAAGCACCATAATCACCAGGTCACCAAACAGGGAGCTCACCACCACCAAGCCTCTACCCGGGCCTGCCGTGAGCGCCCTCCTTGCAGGCTGGCAAGCCAAGAGAATCACCTTCCCTTCCATCATGGACTTGCGCCACTTACCTGGTCAGAACTGGCCACCTATACAGCCAGGGACAAAACAGCTCACCCTCCTGGAGAAGGGCTATTCTGGGTGCTTGAGGAACTTGTTATCGCTTCCATGACGTTTGGTAGCGCCACTAATTCATCTGTTTATTTACTCCTGCTGCTCTCAAAGGGAACGAGGCTCCCAGCTAGAGAAGTGCCTTGCCATTGTGAAAAAAAGCTGCATTTCCCCCCTTACTTCCCCGATTCCAAACCCTCCCCCATGTTACAGAGTCATTCAAGAGCAGCTGGCTAGTCATTTGTGCCATGGAAAAAGCAAATCAAAGCATGTTTCATTTAAGTGATAAAGTTAATAAATCAATATTATTCCCCCCCTTCTCCTTTTACGTCAAGTCCCAAAAATCAAGTACCTCAATGGAGAACAAAAAAAAAAAAAGAAAAAAGCTATGGGTGATGGATGAGGTGGGATTTTGTACAAGATTCTGCACAGTAACTGATTTTCTGATCTACTCCTTGATGTGGTTTGCTTTGTGACATTTATTTCTGCCATCTGCCTTCAGGGCCCTACATTGTTTAGGGGTCCCCATAAAGGAGAAAGCAAGTGTTTTGAGCCAGAGATGCCACCGTCTCCCTTTCTATGGGCCCGCCGGCTCTGTTTTCAGCTCCACGATCAACTCCTGTGAAATCCGTTCACGTGAACACTGCATTATTACCAGAATTCCGGTTAGGATTTCCCTTTCTCGGAGGGGATACTCAAAAGCAGCTCACAGTACACAAAGATACAGCAGCAGCACTATCACTCATGCCATGCAATCATGTGATACCTAAGCCAATTAGAAATTGTAAAACGTGTTCACAAAATCAGAAGTTGCAAATACGGGGTTTTTAAATATGTAAAATCTTCAGCTTAAGGTCTGGTGACTGGTTACAAACACTCCCAGAGGAACAACTGGAAGGGATCCGAGTCACCTGTATTTACTCTGCGCCACTACTTCTAAGCTTGGCCTTTACTCCAATCGGAATGCCCGCTTTAATCCAAATTGACAAAAAATGTTGGAGCCCGTCTTTAAAATGTGTATCCTGTGTATTATTGTCAAAGGATGAAGTTTTGGAGAGAATAAGCCAATTTCCACTGCCTGAAAGCTTTTTTTTTCCTTGGTCCAGTCTCGTTCAGATCTATTCCCCAGGAAAGAATCACGCCGTTTAAAATGAACAAGTTTTTGCCTTACCTTCAACTTTTGATAATGAGGAAGGCTGCTGCAATGGGTCTTTTTTGCAACATCTTCATTTGTGTAGAACAGGGAACACAATTTGCAATAAAACCCTGTTTTGGGTACCACATAATTCACACCTAGAGAAGTAAACACCACAAAATAAACTAAGAGATCTACTCTATATCATTTCTTTTAACGTCATTTCAGCTAAATCTTAAAACCATAATTCACTTTACATTAAAAGCTGCTTTATTTTTTAAAACTCTTTGGTTTAGTTTATTCAAGCCAGGGCCTAGTAATAACTAAATATGTGCAGGCCTTTTTTTAGAAACTTAAAAATCAACCTTTCAGATTAAGGGTCCATTTTATTGTTGCGTCAAAAGAACTAACAACGTTCCGTGATCAGTTTCTGAGTATTTAGTATGAATCTAAACTATTACCACTACTGCAATTTGTGCTATTAATTGAATTGGTGTTGCTAAAATATACCTCTTCCAATTTAATTTCTGCCTAAGGAAAGTGTTATGGAGAACTGTATGAAAATAAGGGAAAAGAAAGAAAATACTAGGGTTAGGGGAGGAATGAAGGGGAGAAGAGCGGGAAGCCCTAAAATGATAGGCTCAGAGGCAATGCGTTGCCACAAATAAAAGCCAAATGGGATGAGAAAGGCTACTGCAATGCAGAGACATGTCTGAAAAGAGAAAGAGCGAGCCTTACCAACAGGAACGTTTGGCTGGTATGGCCCAATCCTAAATTCATCTGGAACAAGAGGTTTCTCCGGGACATTCTTCGTTTCCTGTTCATTCTGGGTGTCTGTATTTTCATGGGTGTTTTTCTCAGTATCCTGTACTGTTGTGGTGTCAGAAGCTTCAACGGTTTCAGCCTTCAAATTATCTTCGGTTTTGGTTCCGTTTTCTAGCATTTCGTTTTCCGGCTCTGGCTCCTCCATCTTGTCTACCTTGATTTCTGCCAAGCTATCATCGTTTTTGCCAGCAGATTTTACTGCCAGACCCGACTTGCGGAGTTTTTGATGATCCGAGTCTTCTTCATCACCCACCTCATCTAGAGTGACAAAACCTTCCATGCTCCGTGGAAAGCCACCCACGTATCGCTGTGGAGAAAACGGTTTCCTTACGTCAGCTTACTGTTAAATGTTTCCCTCAAACTGTCTTAAGTTTTAGAAGAGGGGTCTTCTCCCAACTCCCCAGGAAAAGTGCTTCAATTCTTCCTTCAGAACCCACCTCACTCAAAACGTTACTCAAGCATGCAGAGGTGTAACAGTCTCTCTTTAAATGTACTTCACTGTCCCAGAATCAAGTGCTGAATTCCAGAATTTCCCCTCCCCGCCCTCAAGAGGGACCGCTGTTTTATCATATCAACGTCTGATCTTCAATTTGAGAATTGCAGTATCTTTTTGCTCTATTCTTACTTTGAAAGTCCTTCTAAGAGGAGTGTTTTAAGTGGGAGCCATTTGGGAATGCCCAAGTTTTGTTTCTATTTGAGACAGTCCCAAAAGATCCTCAGATTCATGCCTCGGTAAGAGGTAAAACCTTACAGACCACTTCTGTGCCCACAGGCTTAGCAGCGCTCCTGAGCGGGACCGCAAGAGCATTAGCTTTACATCTGCAGCTCTTCAGGGAAGCAAGTCGGGGGGTTGAGGCAGTTTATTATGAGAAGAATTCATGCAGAATTAACCCCAACACCCTGTCACCAGCTTCCTTGGGAAGGATCCCTCAGAACCGAAAGCCAGGCATGCTTCATCCATTAAGAATAAGGAACATCCCTTACTTCTTTGCAAAACAGCATTCCAAGTCAATAATGTTACTAAAACTCTGCGTGCTACTCCACACGACAGCGTGTGATTTAAACAGGAAAAAAGGCAGCTGGTCGGACATGAAAAACCACCGGAGCGTGGGACTGTCTGCTGAGGAAAATGAAGTTCACAGCAAGTAGCCTAAGACTGAAGACACCCTGAACTGCCTTGGTTTTTTGCTTTCTCCAACGGGCCGTGGCTAACGGCCAGTGGACCTGCCCACCTGTCTGAGCATAGTGAGCGGGTGTACCTACAATTCTGTCTGCATCTAGGTCAGCCTCCAGCCCCAGATAAATCATTTTTTGAATGTCATTGTTCTCCTCTGTGCCTGAAAGAGCCACTGACTACAGTCAGTCTCGTGAGAAACTGATGAGGAGAAAAGAGCTGCTTAGTGAAAAAAGGGGTGAAGAGAAAAGCAAGGGAAACCCCAGGAAGTGACATGGTAGAAGCCCACAAGAAGCACACCTGAAAAAAGAAACAGTGATTGCTAACTCATTCCATCAGCAACTTGTATCCAAGGGATCTTCCACACAGGAGCTTTACCACCCACTTCCCTTCAGACGTGCCAAGCACACGTTTTAAAGACCCACAGCAGATCTGCAGTAACATGTACTCTGGTGTGCTTATCTAAGTTAGACAGGGTGTTCCACACTCAGGTACCCTGCTACATGATTACCTTTTTAAGCTTTTTCTTTGTTGCTGGACTGGCCACAACATTTCCCTCAGTTTTTACGGACACATCTTCAGCTGGCTCCTTCTTTTCTTCAGTAGTCACATCAGCTAAAGTGGCAACGTCTGCGTCATCCCCCGCTGAGCTGCCACTTTCTAACAGTGCTGCTGCTTCCTCCTCATCCACCAGCAGCTCGTCTTCAGATTCAAGGAGTAAACTGGGCTCGTCTTGGTCTGCCTGTTCACTACTTTTAGCGACTGATGGCTCAGCAGCATCATCTGGTTTCTCCTCTTTCACTTTCTCTTCTGCACTGCCACTTTCAGGTTTCTGAGTAGCATCTGGTTTAGCCTTCTTATCGGTTGGAGCATCTTTGCTGTCTGGAGAATAGGTTCTCTTTCTGTAAAGAGCAGAGAATACTTGCTTGTAAACCTGAAGAGAGGCCAGAAATGACTAACAAAAGGTAGGTTCCCGAGAAAGGCTGCATTTCAGTTGAGAAAACAGAAGGTTGAGGGAAACCTCGAAGGACACCATGCTTCAAATACACAAAAGGCTACTGCAAGGAGGAACTGTCCTTACAAGACACAACACCTGCTCAGGGGTTCAAACTGCAGGCAGGCAAGGCTAATTAAGGACTGGAAAAGACTTCCTGAGGAGCCTGAAGAGGCTGTGAAGTCTCCATCAATAGAGGAAGAGGGCAGGTAGCATATTAGATACAGTTAACCCCCGGACACAACAACCAACGATTTGATCTTGTCAAGTCAGGAGCTTGCCTGATTTCTTCTGCATAAGCTCTAGTCTGGATAAGGTTTTTTCATATTTCTTTTACACAACACTATACTTCAGCAATAGGAAGTTACCTAGTTTTATCCTTTTTCAGCAGTTCAACTCCTTTGTTGGGAATCTAAAACAAAAACAAAACCCCTGTGAGTCACAGCAGAGTATCATTTATCCAGCTGTTGCAGCATTAACTCAGACCAGACAGCACAATCTAGGCAAGCGCTTAATCCACGGGTACTCTTACCATGCCCACCTACCAACCAACCAACCACCTGCTATTATGTTACACAGGACCTTACCATCTCCTGTCTTTATTGAAAAACTGATAATTACCATGAATGAAAAAACCAAACGGGCTATCTTGCTCAACAACAACAACAAAAAAGTCATATACAACTCCCCTTTTGTTTATGAGCTGATACAGGGTGGTGCAGGCAACGACACAAATCAGCCTTTGTGCCCTTCCCCCTGTCACTAGAAGTGGGCTGCACAGAAAGCTTTTGGAGACCCAAAACATGTATTTAGGAGTTACTGAATAGGAAACTCCATTTGTATGGTAGTAATGTGGAGTATTTGAGTTTGGCACAAAGTGTTCATTTCTGGTGCACCATCATGTGCAATACTCAGATTTCTTCCTACTCCACAACAAATCTCTTATGTATTTCACCCGACAGCTTGACAGTTCACAGTTCTGCTTCTCAAGTGTCCTAGTCTGATGGAGAAAGCCTTAAAATTACAAGCCTGATGATACATCAAAAAACCTCAAAAGCTATCAGCCAACCCTCTCCTCCTTGATAGAAGCTGCATGTGCAAAGGTGCAGTTACATCCCAAGTTCTGACAAAGCTTGTTCTTAAAAAATTAAGACCGTAAGACTAAACCTGTCCGTCTAGGTAGTTGGGGGAGTGTCAACAATCGGCACCAAAAAGCTTTCTGCTGCAAATGAAGAAGGGTTTTGGGTGGCATCCAACAGAGGAAACATGCTGTTGTAGTACTTCCTAGTTTACATGGAAGTAAACGTGTGCAACAAAAGAGACACAGTGCCCAGCGGCTGTGAGAAAAGCCAAGAATTCAGCCAAGAATTTCTGCCACCCAGCAGTCACTTCATTTTCAGAGGGAGATGAGAAAGAAGAACCCATGTTATAGAACGCTCTAAATGGAGAAATTTTAATTAAAATCTACTATGTTAATTACTCTAAAATCTGAGGAGTTGTTTGGGGTTTGTTTAATATGCAGGGAAAATCCTTTTACTTAGTTCTAGGCCTCCTAACACCACACTCACACTAAGTAACTGCACTTAAGTAGCCAGAAAATACTAAAGCGAATCCTTCCCTTTTACAAGCAGCACTGAATTCTCAACAAGCAACGCCTGCCTTCTACTTCACTTTACACCTTTATGCACAACTAAAAACATTGCTTACCCTTAAGACCAGTTTCTTGTATTTTTCAGATAAGTCTACTTTCACACATCTGCCTTGGAACCAAAGGGCTTTGTTGGCACAATGCTCAACCATAGCTAAAGCATCTTCTCGGGTCTCCATCTCAATGAAAGCCTGGAAAGATTCAGACACATGTTAAGAACAACGCTGAGATACGTAACCCTCACAGGCAAAGCAGTTTACTTAGAACACACCACTCCCAGAAGCTGAAACAAAATCATGAGATTCAGCTACATCCATCGTCTCCAAACTAGCCGTACATCTTAAACCAAAGCACTCTATATACCCAGCTTTCCCATTCAGTAATATCTGCCCCACACAAAGTTCTGAAGTGAAACAACAGGCATTTAAATAATCTGGGGCAGGGAGGAAGGTCACCACCAAGTAGAATACTATTCCAAATAAAAGGCATCTGGACAGTGGAACTCATTTATTTGGTGCCTAAGTATCTGGGAATTCCAGGGTAGGTGAGAAACCAGCCCAGTATTTTATTTTTTGAGAGAAGCCCAAAACGGAAAGGCAGCAGCTGCTGGTCTAAGCCCTGCTTTTTGAGGTGTTCCTCCAAGAAACAAGCCTCTGGCACAGTAAGCCTGCAGAACAAGCTGTTAAAAACACATCTGGGCTGGAGTATCACTGGCAGATAGAAAAAAGCTGTTTCTGCATCCAACTTGGACAGCAACGGGTTTTGGTTTTCCAGTGATAAAAGGTCAGGGAGGACTTCCTAGTGGTCATACAATAGATTCTAGTAATTTTTCATTCCACATGTGGCATTAGGGATTCAGGTACTCATCTCTTCGGAAAAGCACTGGAATTTCCTATTTAATTCAAGAGAGCAACACACTGGGACTGCAAAGCTCAAAAAAATTTAGAACTAAATACTTTAAAGTCTTGTGTAGTTACAGAAGTCACGCACATCCAAAGCATTTTACTATACATGTGCAACGTGCTAACTTTTTATCTTAGAGAGCCGCAGCAGGACTGCTTTTGCTTAGTTTTGCACGATGAAAAATAAAGGGTAAACAAAAGAAACGTGTAATAGTGGAGTACATTTGTTAAGGTTTCACAGGTAATGTTTTTTCAGCCTCAAAAAGACTCAGAAATCTGCATAACAAAAACATGAAGTCTCAGTGCTAAATATACCTTCTTCACAGCTGAGGCCAGTTCTTAAAGCAGCTCACGTTACAGCAACATTTCGCAGCAAGCTGTAGAGCAAGAACACCACCTACATAGTCCTCTAATGATCCCAGATCTATGCTAGAGGAGAAAGTCTACACCAACTAAAGGCATGTCATTTCTTCACAGTTGAAAACCTCCGTTTCAAATCTTCACGTATGTACCTATGTCCCTACAGTCGGTTACCTGGCTTTTCATTCTCATGAGTATGTAGTTCTTAATCTTTCCGTACGGTTCAGCCAGTTTGAGCACTGCATTGTCAGAGTATCCCGAATGAGGCAAATTGCTGAGGTGAATCACACGACCAAGTTCTGGTTTTGGCGGCTCAGTTTTTTGGTCAGGTTTACCCTCGGGTTTCTAAAATTAAGAGGGAAGGAGATTTTTAGAAGTATATACTACAGAAAACATCCATGGTGGCTGTCTCTTGATTAACTTGATACAGCTGAGAAGTACATAAATTAAGAATAACTTAAACGCAACGGCCTCCTAACCCTGACTTGCTCAGCTTAAGATAGGGCAAAGTTAAAGTTAAAAAGTTTTACCTTTATTCTTTTGTACTTCTGTGACAAATGGACTCTGACTGGTTTACCAAATACGAGTGCGGGTGTTGTTGAGTAGTACTCCACTGCAGCCTGGGCATCTTCAGTGGTCGACATTTCAATAAATGCCTGGAATTATTTAGAAACAGATTAAGCGATACTCCGTCATGAATATTTTTGTTTAAAAACCTCAAGCTCTTCCTTACTTTCCTGTAAAAATAGCTGCATCCAAAAAAAGAAAATTGCCTTTTGGTTACAACATTAACTGACCTTGGCATGAATGTCACAGACTTTATTTAGGTGCACAAACAGAACTATTTGGTTTGTTTACATTCATTCCACCTACATTTGGGTTCAGAACATTTAATTGCTTCCTGCTTTCTTCCCTGATGTGATACTGGCTTTTTCCACCCTTCAAAATACAACACACACTATAATCCAAACTAAGACCAAGTTCCAATATTCTCTGAAAACTGACAAGTACAGAGTTTGCTAGCATAGTGTATGAGAAAGTCGTGAACAACCAACAAGAAGGAAGTTTTAACAATATTGAGGATAAAATGCAGTACTACAGTATTTCTGGAAAGAAACATACTAGTCACTCTCCCTTTCACACGTGTGACATCTCGCTTGGTAGCGGGGCCCATCCTTTTACAAGGATTCAGCTCAGACAGTAAGTGTACTAGAGACACCAAGCAGTGCAACAGCAGTACTGAAGGACCAACCGTACCTCATTGATTTTGTTCAGAATCAGGTGATTTGTAATTATCCCAAATGGTTCAACAAGCTGAAGCAGCTGGTATCTCAAGTTCTTTCCCCTCTGGAAATCCATGATGTGAACAACTCTGCTTGTTTCCTGTTGGAGACAAAGCATGCACACACAACATGAAAAGACGGCATGTATCAGCCAACCTAAAAAGAAAGTCTGTCTCCTCTGCTTTCTAGTTGTGCTCCCACTCCCCATTTTTAAATCTTCAATAGTAACCAAAATGAGGAGTCTATAGAAAAGGCACAGAACCTCCTGAGATTTACACAGAGGAAGATGCCTGCCATGCCAAAGCTGCCTTTCTGTATGTTCGTGTCCCACAGCTTCATCATAAGAGAATGTTTAAATATGGTCTGTGCAGTTCTGGAACACGTATTTTGGGGAGAACTTGGCACCACGCAACACCAGTCTTATTCCAAAGCTCCAGTTATTGCCACACAAGTAAATCCCAAACCTTCTCTTTTAAAGACAATCCATTCATTCCAAAAAACCCTTATGAAAACAAGCAAAAAGCGTATTTGCATAAAACTGAAATAAAGCCAACAATTTTTTATACTAACCACTCTGCCCTTTTGCATGTGCCTCGGTCCTTGCATGTTTCCATTTCCAGCTCCTTTAAGAAATGAAAAGAATGAGCAAGCTCAGTTCCAGCTCTAAGACTGCGATTCACATGTCCCTTCACAAGTCCGTGAGATGCAAGTCACTTGTAATACTAAACCAGAATGACATCAAGTTTTTAAAACTTGATTAAAACTAATTATTTCATTACAGTCTGAAAAGGCTGTTCATACATTTCAGAGCTCTTGTAACTTCAGGTCCTCCTTCTTGATCTTTTGGTTCAGTTTAACATTAGAGAAAGAGCTGCATTTACTGATGTACAGAAATAACAGAGAGTAAGTAAAGCCCATTAAAACAACCCTCTCTTTTAGAGTAAAATTTGACATAGCAAAACATCTCTGTAGACAGATTTTTACAACTGAGGTTTTAGATGTAGAAAAAGACTCCTAGCTCTGGCTTTAAAACAACACAAATTCTATCATACTGCCCATTTTACTAGGAAACACCTGAAAAGCGCCTTTCGTACCTGACATGGAGCCAAACTGTCTGAGATGTTTTGAAAAATTAACAATACTGTTTAAATTAAATTAAGTATGAATGCATCTGTCATCTAAGATTTGTTTATAGTGTCTGAAACACTTGTACTCTGTCAAGATACGTAGGCAAACTAATTAGTTTTGCTCTTTTAGTCACTCAAACTATTTAAAAGGTAGGAAGTAATTTCAGGCAAGAACCTGATCCTTAGCCTGCTTCCTGTGAAGAAAAGGCTTGCATGAGCTATCTTCCCATTTCTCAGCTGCTATTCAAATCTATTTGTCAAATTCATTTGAAATTACAAACAAAAAGAACACTTCAGAAGGTGAATTCTTAAGAGTTTCACAAAAAACCCCCAACCACCAACATGTAGCTAAACAAGATACACAAAAACTTCTAGACAGGAAAAAACAGGATCCAAAACATGTGTGGATTAATCAAATACCACTTAACAACAAGAAAAAAGAACAGCCACAATCATGCGGCTGACAGCTAGCAGATGGTAGAAAGGTCAAAGTGTGGGATCTGAGTATGAGCTTTTGGCCAGTGAGGAACCAAAGTATTTCAGTTCCACTGCTCAGAAAAGTGGGTGGGTTGTTTTTTTGTTCTAAGACACTGGTAACAAATTAATACAAGAACAAAAACACCAAGAACTTAAGTCCTGTAAAAGCAGGTGCCTGTTGATGTTACCTCTTGGCCCAACAGGAGGTCCTCCAAGGTGAAATGGGGGTGGTGGTGGTCCCAGAATTCCTGGTGCTGGGTTTGTGGACTGCTGCAACATAAAGGGATCACCCCTGGAAAGAGGGGAAAACAACAGCTCAAGTTTAAACCAAAAAACTGCAAAGCTTTCATTGCTAAAAACCCCACAACTAATGCCTGCAGAGCATCCAAGAAGTTAGCTTTAGCTACTTTTACTGCTGCTCTTCAGCTAGCAGGAAACCAAGGGAGGTACCCGTTTGGAGAAAAGGAGGTATGCTGTGTCATACAAACTGTTATTGATGTCCTCTGCCTCAAGTAAACTACAAGGACTTTAAAATTCATTACTACTTACATTCCATGCCCTGAATCACTGTCAGGATTCCATTCTGGGTATCTAAAAAGAAGCAAAAGATATTAAGAAAAATACAGTCCCCTCTACCTACGTAGTAACGTTCACACCAGCAGCAACACCTCTGCATGTTAACACCGATAAAACAGACAGTAACACTGCCCACTGCAAGAGACAGGAGCAGCACCTACGGCCACAACAGAAGGGCTGTTCTCGCTGAGAAACCACCTACGCTACACGTAACACGCCTGCCAGTTCCTAACACACACTGCACAGTTCGTTGTACAACAGGAATTTAGAGGTTGGTACCAGTGACCAGTAAAACATTCCAACAGATTCTCAACTCAAGATCCATCTCTTTAAAATGTTACATATGGATCAATAGGGTTCACGTTAGGAACAGAGATCCCTTTCCGTCCTGAAGATGCTCTTTTAAGTCGCGTGTTTTTGTTCCCTCCACGGCACAGCGTGTTTTCTAAACCGGCCTCATGCAGCGTCACTGACCATTTAGCTGTACCTGCCCCCACACCACAAGAATGTTTAGTGTACTTCAGATTCATACATTTCAAGCAGCAGCTGACAACGTCGGCTGTGAGTCGCTCCATTGATATGGTGGTTCCACTCCTGCAGCAAAGTAAATAATTAAAAATTAACAGCCACATACAGAAAGTCATTTTAAACATCATCATGTGGCAGAGCGCAGTAGCTTCTCTTCTACATATGCACAGGTAACGGAATCTTTTGGGAGTGCGTTAAGGAGGCTCTGAAATGGGCACATCTCAACTCCTAACCTGGGTCAAAAGGTGCCTGATGAAAAATGCCTTGCAATCGATGGGCTTGATCCTGCCTCAGAGGCACAGAGCTTACCAGGGCATAGCTGCTACAGCACACATGCTCATCACTGCGACTTCAGCTTTTACAGCTGGATGCTGAGGTTTTTTTCTTCTTCAGTAATTTTAGAATTTCCTCCGCTCTCTCCGCTTCATTCTTCAGACTTTCATAAAGAGCAGCATGAACTAAACACTCCAGTTTTTAGAAACATAAAAAAGCCAGGAAATTGCAAGGAAATCAGAAAGGAAAGACTAAAATCAATGAAAGTGCATAGCTAGGACAAACTACAAGTACAGAGGTGAAATATAAAAATTCATGACTGTTTGGGGGGAACCATCTAGAAAAAAAAAAATCTAAATCAGGATGGTAAGGGAGCAATAATGGAGTTAAACTAAATCAGCCAGGTAAAATCCCTTCTGGTTGTGGCTTTAGCACTAGAAAGGAATGAGGGCCGTCTGCATTTTCCCTGCAGATTATTTTGATAAGGGAGTTAGTTATTTCAAGAGGAGAGAGGGCACGGGGACTTCTCCTGTACCAAAGTCCAGAGTGCTTGATCTCCGTATCCTGATGTTCTTGCAAGCTACAGCACTAGTTTGTGTGATATTGGCATCTGCAACGTGAACAAACTACTGAGGTGTCACTGCTGCACATCTGAGCCACAGCCTAATTCCCACTGCTAGCCTTCAGTAGGCAAAGGGATCAGCAGAGACACTCGGGGCAAGTAGCTTTAGGAAGGGGAAGGTAATTACAGATCTTGGGGGCAGTTTAACAACTGGAGGCTTTCACTCATCTGCTGGTGAACACATACACTGCACTGGCTGACTGTTTTATATGTCTCTTTAATGTGTATTTCTGCTCAGCACCCACAAACGTGGTTTTTTCCTTATCCCTCATCTCTCCTGACTTTTTCCTTCTGCCACACTGCAGCCGTGCTTCTGGCTACGAGGACACTGAGGCTTACTGTAATGTTTCCACATGCTCAATGCCTACCTCGCACTTCGCACAAAGGAGAAAACCTGGACCCAAAGTCTCCCATCAAGTACTGTTAAGCTACACGACAATGTTACTCCACGATACACAGAATAGATAGAGTGTGGAGGGAGAGGAAACTTCCATTCATTTTATCAAGAAAATGTAAAACGAGAGCACCGCTTTTTCAAGTTAACTGCACAAGGTGTGTAACTGCAGAGCCTACACATTAGTACTGTCCTACAGAAAACAGTCCTTTACACACTAAAAACCTCTCTAAATTTGGTGCACCAGAGGTAAGACATCAGTGGCTGATTCAGCCAAGTATAAAGTACTTTGAAGCTATTTAAACACGTAATTTAAAATTATTATAAACTGAAAATAGACATTATCTGCAAACTATAGAGCCAAAGTTCGGGAGATCCAATCCTCATTATACTTAAAATGCTTTTAAATTGGCAAAAAAGGAGATCCGACACATAGTTTAGGATTTCCCACCCCCCGGCAAAGTTTTCAGAACAACAATGGCTCATCTGAAGTATTAACATTTTATGAAATACAATTATTATCCTGGACTTCCCTTTACACCCTGCCTCTACCCAGTCTGAAGCATCACTCCTCTGAGGTTTCAGGACATTAGATATTTACTGACACTAATTAACATGAATGCCTAAAGCCAGAGAAAATCTGAACTGGGTTTTTTAAAACTCAGATTACCTTTTGCCTGAATTGATGCACGCAAGAGGACACACTGTTCTTCAGAAAACTAGGCCAAACTTAAGCACATAATTTTAGACAGCCCTCTATTAGGGACACAGCCATGTTTTTCCTTGGAGATGTATCACTGTTCCAAGTGTTTAACCTCCAAATTCTCCTGCTGGTCTTGCATCAGGCTTTCTCCAGCAGGGAAAACAATACCTCCACAGCTAACACCTCATGCCCTGACAAAAGGATCAAGATTGACAAAGTGCCTAAAAAAAAAAACTAGGGCACAATTTACTGCACAATTAAGACCGAAAACAAACTAGGTCTTAAAAATATATACACATCAAATTTAAGCAGCAATTAAAAACATCACTAAGAAAATACAGAGGACTAGTCTGGCAGCTTAAGTTACACCAGGGGTGTTTAACCCCCTGCTTGGGCTTAAAACAGACACTGCTTTATCCTGCACTTCTAAAACATCTTCTATGATACTGTTATTTGGAAGTGGGGAAAATGAGATTTTGATACTGCGATAGTAAGGTGATATTGTCCCAGCTAAGAACAGCATTCCCTTTCTGCTTTCCGTAAATTTTGGTTCAGAACCGATTAAAAGTTCTACTTGATTCAATTTTGTTAAGAGACACAAAACAAGAAATTCTGTAACTGTTAGGTATGCAAAGCGGAGGAAAAAAGGAGGAAAGAGAAAAATTCTTGTGGTGACATGTTTTCTGAATCAGAAACAAAGCCCAAACATGGGTCACAAGAAACAGATGATCCAATCTCAAATATTTTATGGTGTACTAGCAGATTAAGTCAAAGTATATTCATTAAAATAATAATAATAAAAAAAGATGGGTTTACACGTTACAGAAGAAGTCAGCCACTTAAGTTACGCTTTCAAAAGAATTTGGTATTTCTCATACCTGGAAAGATATTTCAGGTTGGATATCCTTTCAACAGATCTTCATACCAAAGCACACTAAGAACCACGAGGCTTTAAAATAAAGAACCCTACTTACAGGATTACTGGTTGCCATCTTCAAGGGCCTCAGAAGTTTATGGTTTCAAACTAACCAAATGAAGTCCTTTTACAGACCTGAGCATGGCATCTAAACTGTTAACACTTAAAACCTTTTACGAAAACAAATGTCAAATATGGGAGACAAGAAACCCAGATTACTGCGATTATTTTATATACAAAGTAATTAAAGCAACACAAGTTCATGAACTGTCGGATCAGCTGGAGTCTTGAGTGTGCGCTCTGAAACGGGTTTGATCATTTCCTGGCAGGGACAGAATTAACTCTGTGTTTCAAAAAGATTAGATGTACAGAAGCAGCACTTTGAGAGGTAACTGTAAAGAAATGGTTAGTAACAGCAATTCCACATTGTATCAATTTTACAGTAATAGCACGTATTATGTTCTCAATTGAAGGCCTTCAAGCTAATTAGCCACTAATTGTGACAAGAGGGGCACTGTATTAGCCAATTAGCCAATTAAATTGCCTAGTACACTGAAAATCAGCAAGATGAGCAAAATTGGAAAAGCTGAAAGTGAGAAGGCTCTGAAAACCATGACTGAATAAACAGGCCATTTTGAGTAACCTGCTACCTTGGCAGAGAGTTGAACTACTCGTGAATAAGCTAAGAGGGAAGCCTCAGCACAACCGAATACACCCGAAGATCCACTCTACTTGCGAGCCAAGAACACTGCTAGGAACTCAGAGCGGGATACTGCAACAGCAGACTGATTGCTCGGAGAGTCTACAGGGATAGATGCAACATGTGACAATAAAAAGTGAGTCTGAAGTGTCTAAGAAAGTTGTGAAAAGGGAGAAAAATGACGACAAATTTCAGCCATAGTATGAGATAGAGTGTTAAAGTGAAATTAAAAAGGCAAGAATGAGCTAATCTAAAACGTGTTTTTATTTTTGGCAAATAAGTTCCAGGGCTCTACATTTTTTTTTCCCTTTAGACTGGGAAAAAGCAGAACTGTGCAAGAATGCATCTTAACTACGTATAAATCAGCAATCAAGACAGATGTGGAGGAGAGCTGAAACTAGCTTCCTGAATAGCACAGTAGATACACTGCAAAAAAACACCCCAAACCAACACAAAATAAAAAAACCCGCCCCAAAACTGCTTGAATGCCAGATGTTTGTGGTTAAGAGAACATGTAGATGTAAAATATAAATAAGATATCCCAGCAGATGACAGCTGTTTGACTCGAAGTTAAGCAATCTGGGTAAACAAATACATTAATGTAAAGCCCTGGTTTACAACGTTTGTTAACAATTACCTTGTAAATAAACCAAGTGCCTTTTTCACTCTCAAACCAACTTTCAGATCATTTCAAAAGCAACCAGGCTATAGAAATCATTAAAGAAATAGGTAAAAACAGAACAGATACTACAACGTAAAGGAAAACAGAAGTTATCTGGTGCGTAACTCACCTTATTAGAATGAACTGGCATATCACATATAGAGCACAGATGGGGATAACCCTTCGGTAAGAATCCATGGAAGTCTTCAATATTGCTATTTGGAGGAGCACCTCTCTTTTTCTCAAAGAGGGATCTCTCGGGACCAGGACCACGACCCATTCTGTCATACTCACTGTCAAACTTATGATAGTTATGCGAAGTCTCGCCATAAAAAGATTCATCCCTACACCTTTCTCCATCTCTTATTCTGTCATCTTCATAATCCATTCTGTCATAATAACCAGATTCTTGAGAACGACTTCCATGGTCGTAGTCAACCACTGGGTTGAGACTAGGACCACGATCATCAAAGCTATCTCTTCTAAAATGCCTTTTTTCTTCCCAATCATCCCTAGGTACTCTGTACGGTGGTTCCCGTGTGGATGATCTGCCATCTCTACCATAACCTTCTTCAGCTCTCCTCCTTTTAAGTTGTAGAAGGATCTGAGGCAAGTTTTCAGGAGTGATCTTGTCCTCGGGATAGCGACTCAGTTCATCTAAGTCTCTAGCAGACAGACCAAAGCTGGCCAAAATGTTAGTGGCCTGGTCTGCATCTCCACGGTGCTGAGAAGACAAAGGGAGCGGACCTCTACTTCCAATGTTAAATATAGACTGCAAATTATGGGAAGAGGTACTACCAGAAGACAGTGCACTATGAGATCCTTGTTGGTTCAATGAAGAACTCATTCCAAGATTCATCAAGCTAGCAAGGCGTGCAGTACCCTGGTTCATCCTTCCAAGAGATGCGGGCATATTTAAAGACTGGGTAGCAGCAGCAAGAAGGCCTATTCCTGCAGAGAGGTCACGCCCATGACCTTGTGAATCCCTACTCAGAGATGACTGCTGGAATGACTTGGACATTGTAGAACTATAGCTTGTCTACTTTATGGATCAAAAAAAAGTTTGTTTTTCCTCTTTTATAAGATGGCTGAAAAGAGAGCTCACACTAGAAAGCTAGGCAAACTTCACTTCAAAAATGGTAACGCCAAGAAAGAGGATCAATAATGACTGCAGATCTTCTTCAAGCTGAGAAACACCAGACAAGTCTGTAGAAAAACAAGCAGTTTTAGTCATAAATCCCTTTAAAACAGATGCAGTTTTAAACTTATGCATCATGTTGATCTAAAAACATTAAAGATCTCAATCTTACAAGGCTTTTATTATATAACTTAACAGATTCAAGAGGTACCCAGAACCTACATATATTATTTCAGATAAAACCAGTAGGGTTTCCTATACACACTACTACTCTGCTACAAAAAGCTACTTTCATACCGAAGACAAGTGAATTTCAGAAGTTTGGGATGTCTGAAAGCATCTAAAGTTTACTAGCATACAAGCCTTGATCTCTGGTTAATGGTTTTGTTTATACCCTACATTTCTGTGCTGTGTCTATGAGAAGACCACAACAAAAATTTTTAAGCCCATAGAATCCAAGATGACTTTGGCATATAATACACATTTGAAAACGAAACCTATACCACCACAGAACAGGACGAAAGAAAGTTAAAAGTAACTGAAGTTTGGGCAAAAAAGTTTCTGCTTAAGATCTGGTAAATAAGACCAAACACAATATTCAATCTTTATGCAGTAAAATTCAAATTACTGATGTGAAGACAGATGTGAACAAGAATAATAAGTTTTAAATTTTGCAGGAAGTAAACAAGACCTCTTGTTCAAATTGCAGTTATACTGGTATCAGCACTTAGGAAGTGATTCTTTACTCTGTCACATTGCAGCCATGACCCTCAGACCTCAAGCTAAACAAGGTCAGGCTCAGTGCTGGGATGGGAGACCCACGGAAAACCCTGCCCCGGCAGAAAGAGACACTAGGTGAGTCAGGAGATGGCACTACGCCCAGCCAGCCCGGCAGGACAGCGGCGTCCACGTCTCTTACCAGCTTCCTTGGTTCAGGTCAGACACTTTGATACCATGACCACATGTGGTAGTTAAAAGATCCTGAAACAATAACCGTCAGAGATACCTGCCTGCCCCGCATCCCACTAAAATCCTAACCTAGTATTCAAATATTTGGTTCAACTGTATTTACTTGAAGTTTTAACTGAACGGCATATCAATATCCACAGTACATTTAATGGTGCAATGGATATATTTCATAAAACGTCCATTTTCTTTTGTGCTGAGTAGAAAAACCTGTGGTACTTCTCCCCACACCCTTCCAGCCTCAGGACAGATACACCGAATTCAAAGCAGTTCAACACATGTGAAAACACTCCACCAGGAATACGTTGTTCTTGGGTCCGCCATGCGGTAAAGCCCTTTCAAATCTCTGCAGAGCAGTTCTGCTTCTCCGGCACCGTCAGCAGATGCACACAAAACACAATCACTTGAAAAAGAAACAGGCACAAACTGCATAGCTCCAAATGACATCAGCTTCTAAGAGAACAGGTAGGTCTGGGGAGGAATGGAAAGGACAAAATGAAAGCAAGGACTTTTCCTTGAAGAGACCAGTCCTGCAGAAGGCAATTTCTCTGGCACTGGAAACAGAAAAAAGGTCAAGGTTATGAGTATATCTCTGCCCCAACTGCCTACTCCATCCTGAGCCCTCTTTCAACAGTGCACAGAGTTTTGTCAACTTTAAGTTGAAAAGCATTTGGGTTTTCTTTCTCAGCAGCAGTCAAAACCATGCTTTTATGCCGAAAAATAATGGATTCTATGAGAGATACATAAAAGTACACAAACCCCACACAGAACTCCATCTTTGAAAAGTGACTGCTATACACCATTTGCTACGTATTCTGTTACCCGCAGATCTAAACTCAGATTTCAGCTATGCTTTTAAGAGCCACATATGCTGGAGTCACTTAAAGTAAGCTTAATTGTGTCACATTTGGTTAAGAATGAGAGATTGACAAACATGGGGATGGAAGTAAGTTTAAAAGTATCTGAGGCAGAAGACAGAAAAGCACTGCAGAAAGCTTCAGAAGAAAACGGTAAAACACAGGGAGAGCAGACAGGGCAAATTCTAAGAGAGAGACCCAGGACAAGCTGAGCACGCTAAACACCTGAATAGAAAGCATTTAAGAACTGTATTGTAAAAAAACACTAAATGAAAAACACTAATATTCACCTGGGTACCATGTGTTCTCTTAAAGACATTCAGTAATCTTCAAAGTACTTTATGATGATTTTACAAGTTAACCCATTCACCTTCCATTTTTACATACAAATTTCCTTCTAGTTCATTCACACTCTTGCAGAAGGGTTTGAAATTGAACTTACGAGGTTCTTCGTAACACCAGACATTCCAGAGGGCTTTCCAAACCAGAGCCTGACAGTGATTCAGCAGCCAGCCATGTGCTCAGGAACCCCACGGTGAGTCCCGAGTCCTGCTCTTAACGCAAGGACCTGCACTATTCAAGTTTTCACTAAATCGGGAAAGTTCTCCCCTTTCTCTTTGAACAGATGCTCCCTGATCCTCTGGTCACAGTTTTCAATTGGCAGTTCATTGTCCGCTGCTCTGGAGAGATTAGCAGAGAACAAAACCCAACAATTCCCAGCCTGGCAGGGACCTGGGCTGCAGAGAACCTGATTACATGCCAGGCTTTGACCCCACACACACACAGAGGTTTTACATAACCGTACTGTGCTGCTGCTGCAAACACCCAGAGAAGAAGCAGAGAAAAATAAAACCAGGAAAGATGGGGGAAAAACAAGACAAAGAAACAAAGAACAGTCTTATACAAAAGCATGGAGTGGGACAGTGAGACACTGGTGTGATGAAGGCAGCACGCAACGCTGGCAGTCGGTGTGCTGGCCCGCTAACTGCCCTATGCCCGGAGTACTCACAAAAACTGCGTTACCCTCGAAGTCACTACCACATCAGTCACCACCAGGAAAGATGGGGGAAAAACAAGACAAAGAAACAAAGAACAGTCTTATACAAAAGCATGGAGTGGGACAGTGAGACACTGGTGTGATGAAGGCAGCACGCAACGCTGGCAGTCGGTGTGCTGGCCCGCTAACTGCCCTATGCCCGGAGTACTCACAAAAACTGCGTTACCCTCGAAGTCACTACCGCATCAGTCACCTTGCAATTGCTGCTGCACCCTACACCTCACCATCCCCGCTCTCTAAGATCAGATGAAGGCGACAAAACAAGGTGGGGGGGGAAGAGCTCTAAAAATCATACCGAAGGATGTTTAACTTCCACATGGTCAGGTTTAATGTGTGATTCTAAGACTGCATTTCTTGTGTCGATCGCTTCGAAAAGATTTCAAGGCAGGATCTGATAGAGACAGGTTCCCACGGACTGGTGCCAGCTTTTCAGCGAGTGTGCCATCAACCGAGTCACAGCAACAAGATGAGTATGACTGAACAAAAGCTGTCTAAAGATCCAGACATGATTTAGCTGAGCTGAAAATGTTATGCTAATTGTTCCGCATGTAATTTCAGCTATACTGGGAACAGACAGGCTTTCAGATACACATTTTTAAGATCTGTGGACAGAAATTTGGCCATATTAAGATTTGAAAATATGTAATATAAAGCAATCTAGAAATAAGTGGAAAGTCAAAATGGTACTAGATTTCCAGACAAATGTGGACAATGAAAAAACACTTTGTATATACAAGTTGCAAAAGAATTTTCCGTAAAGGCAGACAAAAATAAGAAATTTGAATCCAACAGAATGCACTGCTACCAAATAAAGGCCAAAATAAGGCTGATTTTCAAGCACTATAAGAAGGACTTTCTTTTCATGCAAAACTGATTTTAAATTCTTTTCAATAAAACTTACAGAACACTTGCTCCCAATAAATATTAATTTTGCTCCTGAAAACTGTTTAATTCAGTGAATATTTGGGACACACTGACTGTGCTGAACACAATAATCTCAGATTAGCACTTTTTACTGAACACCAGTAGGCTGAAAAAAATTTAGCTCCCTATTCCTTTCACCACTTCCAGTTTTTTTTAACCTGTGCATACATATCATAGTTTTAATATTAATCTTGTTCTTAGAACAACTCATGTTTTATCCATTCCTCTTCCACTGTTCTCAAGGTCTCAAAAATGACACTTGCACTTTCTAGTCAGTTTCACTTTCACTTCAAAATTACTCTAAACACAATGAACTTAATCAAATAGTCTCCATTATGGTAAAAACACGACCTAATCTGCAAGCTGAAAAATACATCCTCAGTTTGTAACAACACAGGACTTGTGAAGATCGCACACCCCTGGGGAAAAAAAAAGCCTCAAAAGAAGTTTCACATCCACAATCCTTGCTTTTTGGGTAGAAATCTAGAGTTTTTCTTCTCCTCCCTTCCGTGTGACAGAGCGCAGCGATCTAATCTGCTACGGAAGAATTCATGCACTTCTTGGCAAAGCTCTCTCCAATGCCTCATGGCAGAAAAGGTTATTGAAGGAAGAGATCTGAAGTCCAAGTGACAAATTGATAGACAGCACTTTTTTGTGCGCAGATCAGACAATCTGTTTCAGGCCTTGAAGAACCACTGGAAGAGTTCAATTTCTTAGGATTATGTTCAGCTTCATCTCAGTGACCTGCTTGTCAGAGGAGGACATAATGTGAGATCTGAAGTTACTGTAACAGAGCATTGCTTCAGAACAGAGAATATTACACGTGAAAAAGACTTATTTATAAATGTGGAATTTAAATGACCACTTGGGCAATTAAGAACCTGAAAAGAACTTACGGTTTTCAACACCTGAATGCAGAAGAGCACTGCAAGACACGGATTTCCTATTTATGTTCATTACATAATTTAATAAAGCCAAGCATCCCTTTTTTTGTAAGAAGTACACGGGAAAAAAAAGTATATTCCTTTACAGAAACAATATAATTGAAAAAAAAAAAAATCCAATGAACAGTACAGAAAAGAGCAGAAGAGGCAAAAAACCCAGACCATATCAGAAAGTTAATCAGCGTAACTGAGAACCATTTTTTTTTTTTTTAAACACCACAACAGAACACGTCTGTATTCTGATCTGTACATGATTAAAAAGGCTTCTCACTAATCAGTGAATCTAAGTCTGCCTCCAGGCATTTTCAGAGCTGGGATAAAATTGCATTCTTTCCCAGCTGGAATCTCACAGGAGGTTTGTCGAGATGTATTCTAGCTGCAGAGAAGAACAAGGGGCTGTTTGACTGGTTTAGGGCTGAAAATAAAAAAATCTCTTGTTTAAGTTATGACTACACAATATGGTACTTAAACACTTGCAAACCACCTGGTTCAGAAATATGGTGAGGTATTTGCTTGTGTTTTCAAGACTTGTTGACTTAGAGCACCAAGGAAGAATGCAAGCAGCACCCAGGCTACCAGAATACACTCAGAAACTAACAAATAAACGGAAGGGAAATAAATTATTAGCAGCTCAGTTTAGAACAGCTTCTCCCCCAGATTTGCTGATCCACCCAGAACACTGTCAAGTTTAAAATACAAAGTATCATTGCATTCACTGAAACTCAGCAGATGTGTGCAAGTCACAGGAAAGGGCAGAGACAGTATTATTTCTTTGTTTCCCACCAAATTAATGAGCATTTTTATTAAAGTGCAGTCCAGAATAAACCTGGTGGCAATCATGTTTCCCTTGTACGAATCATTATACCCTGAATCCTCAATTTAGTTTGGAGCCTGACTGACTGTTCTTCCCTCCTCCTTACTTGGTTTTCAGTTTTTACCTCTAAGAACATGGATATTCACATTTTAAGGACGCATTTAAGAATTTCTCTTGGCTGTTCTTCCCATCATTTAGCACTAGGATGTATGTAATACCTAGATAGATGCAAAACACTGGAAACTGAAGTTTTCAACACACAGTAACTTCTGATAACAACTTCTCAAGCAAACACACAAAAAAGGCTCATGACATCACAAGCCTCACCAGAATCATTAGGAGGCAATCAAAACTCTTGAATTTGTTGTTCAAATTTCATCTCCTTACCTACTGCACAATGGGAAAGTACAGATATTGAGTTACCACTGAACAAACCTCAGTGCAAGGCTCACTTGGCAGTACCTTCACTCAAATTTAATTATGCCATGTAATTCAGTAATGAATCATTTTATGCATTTTTGGTAAAATTCAGAAGTTCACTAATTTCTCATTAACATCTTTAATGTATTGCTATGTTTCACTACAGCTTGAAAAAAACAATGTATGATTTCATACATCAAAATTTTCAATGCATTATCATGTTTCAAAATTCAGGAAGATTAAACCACTAGATCAACAGATTCTTTATCAAGAAGTAACAGAAAACGCTACCTTTTCCTTTTCTGAGGCTCAAAAACTACAGAGACTGTTTTCAACAAGAGCTGCTCACTACTTGTCTTACTCTAGGATGTTAGGACCACCTACTCCACTGATAGTTCAAAAAACCTGAAGAATTTACTGTTGAGGAAATCGAATAAAGACTATTCAGGTGTTTAAGACAGTTATCAGACACTTTTTTCCCCAAAGGTATGCTTCACGGAAAGGAAAAAAGCCACACAATTAGAGAAGGGATTTTTCAGCTTTCTTTCTACAGCATAAATGCTTAATTTAGCAGAACAAAGTTCCTCAGGTTCCCAGAAAGTTCTTTTCAACTTCTGCTGATTTTCAGCACAGGTGAACTTTATATCTCATAACTCTGGAAACAAACTATGTGCATTAAAATCACAGAACGTCACTAATCCACCATAGGAAGGAAAAAGAAAAAAAATCGCTGCAGCATGATCTGTAACCAGAGTCTGAACCACGTGAAAGTGAAACTGAGTAGAAAGAGGAGTCAAACGGATGCTTCCACGGTATTTTTAATGCTCAATTCATTAATTCTTAATGTCAGATACACATCAAACCCAGCAGTTTCTGAGCTAGCGGCCTTGCGAGAGGCTGGGGAGGAAAGATGCCGTCCCTGAGGCCTGAGCTGGAGCCAGAAGCCTTAGCAGGGCGCTCCAGTAAAGTTCCGGTCAGCAGGCGAAGCGCGGTTTTAGGCGGCGTCGCCCCTGAAAACACGTTTTACGTGCCGAAAGGCCAAGCAGCCGACCGGGAA
>NW_010231830.1:0-25664 GCF_000690775.1 Eurypyga helias | reverse complement strand
TGCTCCGGGGCGGCGGAACGGCGTGCAAGGGGGAGCGGGGCGCTCCCCGTGGGTGCTCGCCGTACCGCACCTTCCCCCAGCCCCCGGCGTGGGCGCCGGGCCCTCTGCTTGCCCTCAGGCAAGGAGGCTGCTGCCCGCCCACCCCAGGGCCTTGATAAACCGACGGGTTGATGCGGGGAGCACCACGTCTCTGTGACTGAAATTAAGCTTAAATAATTTCCCACTGCCTGAGACAAGGTCTGCAACGGCTTTGTGTTTGTGACCAGTGGCACTTTGACGTTGGGCCAAACACATTTCCCCAGCAGTGGGGCTTTTTGTCCTGTGCTGGACAAAGCCCAGGGTATGTCGCCTTGGGAGGGCACAGACGGACATCCCTAATAAACCGCCGCTCAGCGTGCTGATGTCTCAGGGCACTGGGTGCTATTCACACTGCAGCTGTTCCTGAAAAGCAGATGGGCCTCCATGGAAGTGTCAAGAATCAGACCGATTTTATCTGTTCTCAGTTGGCAAAATAGTGTAGACGGAATGAAACATCTATTAGCAGCAATACTGGAATTGCCAACACTACAGTAGTGAGCAAGTCTTGAAAACAAATAATTTCCAGTATGTTCTTTGATGAGGAAGTGGCTCTGGAAAGGAAATATTTAATTGCATCTTGTTTCCCATCTCCAGGTGTTTGGTCACTTTGTTTTGACTAGAACTGGTAACACCTGTTCTTGTTTTGTTTTGTGTTTGGAACTTTTAAGTGTTTCCTAGTTTTCCCAGTTAGGAAGTCATGGTTTGGTGACTGTCTCCAATACCAGACTAAAGGATGAAACTAGTAAGGAAGTATGTGGTAACCTCAGGTAGCAACTTAATCCTTTTTTTTAAAGCAATGTCGCTGTTTATTAAATATGGGCAGAGCCCCAAATATATTCTCATAGTTGGCTGATGACAGTTCAACCGGCCCATGCTGGAAGAAGTCAGACCATGCTGGATGAAGTAGGAGAACTCTGCCTGCCCGAAGTCTAGGTTTTCACCTTTCTCACAGAGCTCAAAGCTTACTAACCTAAAATTCCAGATTTCCATTGGAGTAGTGACCCTTACATCAGTTGTCGTGTGCCCTGTTACTAGATGCAGCATACGTGCGACTCCTTCAGATTGTGCCAGCCTTAGTTCCGTTCTGTCCAACCAAAAAACCACTTCTAATTAGCAGAGTTTGGTCATCATGATAAATAACCTTATACTAAGTATGTTCTGAAAGAGAGGTGTCTACAAAAGGAGCAGTTATCACTGTTATTGAGGAGCTTGCTGACAAGAATAACTCATTTACTGTGAACACCTTTAATATTGCATGGGTTGAGTGTTGAGACACACGAGCCACTGTACGTGTGTATTTGATGAAGCAACCTTAAACATTTTTAGATATTTAGGACATTAAGTACTTTCTATAAGCCAGAAGTATATTCTGAAAATGCTTCTCATTTTTCCCTGTCTGCAGCACATACATAGAAAATTTTATGCATAGTGTTTCACGTGACAACTTTGTCTGATGGGGAGGATTTTTGTTAAATATTGTTTCCAGTATGTTTGGTAAGGAAAAAAAATACAACATTATTTTAAAGCTTAATAACTACTTGTTAATAATAAATGAAATCATGGTACAGGAATTTTAATACAACATTAGGATCTAGTAGACTTCTCTATGTGTTTCTAAGAGTTTTTCTTTTCCAGGATCTTTCTTCTCTCCTTATGAGAGAGGAGACATGTATTTTTTCAAGACCTTATCCACAGAAAAAATCACTTCATAGCAGCTCACTGCACTGGGGAAGTGGAGGCTATGTGAATTCTAATAAAAATTAGTTTAATGAGTAGCATGGTGACTGTTTTTGTTATTCAGTGCAAAGCCAAGTAAGCTTTGGACAAACACCTGTTTTTTAGGAGGGTTAAGGAGATTTTGATACTCATTCCTAACTTTGCCAAATAAAACACATATTCATCTAACCTGGATGTGGCTTTGGACTTCCATGCTTAGATACGTGTTGGAGCTGTTCCCTGGAATCCCATTCTTAAGCAGATAATATTGAAGTAAATTTGCAGTGTAACACAAGTATTTTGAATACTGGGACGTATAGATGGATTTGCTCAATGGTGGCTTTGATTTAAATATTTTTAATGGAATAAAAACCTCTTTGCATTGAAATTGACTTTTAATTACTTTCTCTTTCGTTTAAGGCTAACTACTTTTCTAAATTTTCAAATGCTCCAGTAATACGCAAAGTAGTTGGAAGAAAAGTTCTTGATGGAGTTGGTCAGCCAACACTAGAAGTGGAAATATACTGTACAGTTAAAAACTATGAGAAGGTATGAGCTGCTGCTTCTTCAAAGAATGTCATTTTTCAAATGACATTTCCAAGTTAGGAATTAAAGAGTGTTTTCAACTTTTTTACTTTTTTTTCAGAGGATTTGTTCCATTGTAATGTCCTCTCATTCTCAAATACCTGAAAATGCTTTACCTGAAGCAACCGAAGCTGATGAGAAAGAGAGGAATGACTCCGTTAACACTGCTGTGGAATGGGTCAATGAGTCGCTGAACACAATGCTAAGAGACTTGCAGCCTACTGACCAGCGTCAAGTCGATAAGATGCTTGGGTAGGTCTCACGTGTTACGCAAATTACTGCGTTCGAGATATACACCACTCATTTATACTGAAAATGAAAAACAGAATATTCAATGTTTTCTACTATTATTTTTATATATGTTTAGGATGTGATGTCTGTCTCAGATACGCTGCATTATATTACTTCCTGCTTTTCTCATAATTACGATATGCAAATCGCCCTATTTTTTACAAGGTTTCATACATAGGATGCAAAAATGAGGGCTTCAGAAAAAAATGCCTGAACACGTTCATCAGTCAAAGGCTTCGTTTAAGAAACTCATTCAGTGCCAGCTTAATTCAGTGTGTGACGTCGTTTTCGGACTGTGACTCCTCTTCTGCTCATTGCACTGCAAAACAAAAGTGGTACGAAAGGCCTGTGTGTGTGTCTTCTGCGGTGAGCTAATCCACAGAAAACATGTAGATTCATCCACTTTTCAGGTTCTGGTGGGGTTTTCTTTCTGAGGAATCTACTGCAAAAGGCTTCTTACTTGGGGCAATTAATTTATTTGGAAACAGTTTCGTTAGTAAACAGCCATGTTTATTTTTTGCATACAAATATTTCTTCCTGGGAGCATCCCAAAGTGAAAAAGAACAGCCATATTTTTGCATAAAAAGAAATATGGATGGGATTTTATAAGAAAAAAGCGGTAAAGTAGAAGTATCACAGACATATCTGAATGTACCTTTTAGGTAACATTAGAGGAGCTACCTGGCAACATTATGGCTTTCTTCACCCTGGAAGCAGTAATATGGCCTGTCTTCCTGTTCTGTAGTGGTTTTTTAGCTACATCGCTGAGGGGAACGACACTTTGCTGGAGGGGTAGCGCTTGGGCTGCCACGCTTAGCACAGGCTGTAGCAAACAGACCTAATTGCCTTTCACGTGGATTAGCTTGGGGAAGACCTCGATGAAGGGAATAAGGACTCAGTTGGAAATAAATTCTTCCAACTGAAGTGAGTCTAAATAAGATTTTAATGCATTATTTACACTACTTGATATATCTTACATGCTCAGTTTACCTGAACTGGGGGACTGTGACCCACGTATGCAGTTTCCACGTCGTGCATGTAATTGAAATTCAGCCACTCTGAGCCTGCAGCCGCTTAGATAACCAGGATACAACTGACCTATTGGATTAGCAACCTCGGCCAAGCTGTTGTCATGAAGTTATGACAGGATCCGTGACTATCCATGCACAGCAAACACATCTTTCACGCTAAGATTGTCTGCACAGAGCTGGCTTTCAAACCAGAGTGATTTGAAAAAGGATGTGGCAAGGTTTATAATTCTTGCTTGTGGTTCTTTTGTTTAACTAACATGGTAAGTAGATGACTACCTAAAAATAATGCTGTTTATTGACTTCTCCAGCTTCGCACAACGAGTCCATGGCAGAAGCTCGAATAGATCCCCTTAATCTCCTTCTTAGCATGTTCTTTAGCCTGTATCCTATGCCTACTAGTCACATATCTAACGATATTTCGAGCCAGTAAACTTTCTGCCTCTTTCCTCAGCGAATACTTTACAAAAAAGGTAGAAGAAAAAAAAGAAATCCAAAAGCAGGAAGAAGAAGCAGCAGAAGCCACTCTTGACCTTACTTCATGCACTCCATCAGCAACAGCATTACCTGGGGGAAGAAAGGCAGCAAAACCAGGTTTTGGTTTCACTGATTCTAATATTTTCTGCAATACAGATATTGATAGAGGTGCTAAAATACTTTCTGAAGTATTCCATGCCCATGAAGAATTCCATGGGTATGCAGTTCTTCAGGACACATGCCACAGTCTATTCAAAGGGTTTGGTTACTCTGTCCTAAATCTTTCTGATCACAGCAGTTTCTACTGCAGAAATGAGAGGAGAAGTACAGAGTTTTCTCATCATTCATATGCACTGGCTGAACAGAGTTTCTGGCTTTATTTTACAGTTGGCTTAGACAGGAGGTTATTACTCTTCAGGGTGAGGAATAAGAATGGAGGAGGATGCAAATGAAGAATAAAAATGAAAATTATAAGGAAAGAATAGGGAATCACAGAACTGAACAGGAAAATGGAAATAGAATTAAGATAGAAGTTGAAAGAATGGAAAGAGGGAGGAAGGGAAGTTTCTTGCTGACACTGAGAAAGGAGGAAATAAGGTGAAAACCAGAAGAGAAATAAGGGCAGGGATTAGATGGGAATGATGGGCAGTACAGAGTAAGAAGAAGTAAGTAAACAATGCTACTAAAAGAAAAGATGGTGAGAGAAACAGGGTAAGTGTACATGGCCAAAAATAACCTCAAAGGAAAAAAGCACCATATGTTACCTTCATGTATGTATTACCCTCAGAAGAAAAAGGTTGGTTATGACTTATTGAAAGGGCAGAACATTTTGGTGAATTATTATTTCTGATGAGTTTAGTTTCAACTGTCATATACTATCAGTAAAACCCCACAATCAATATGTTAGATGTGTGCACGGAAAGTTCACCTTGGACCTGAAATGTAACATCTGCCCTTGCCAGGTCCACCCAGCTATCATCATGTTGTATGTTGTACCTTTAGTCACGCTTCTGCTGATACCTGTATGACTTGCTTTCACTAATTATTTTCTTTCTCTTTGATTGTGATACTGACTGCAATATTATTGCTAGAATCAATACCTGATCATTGGGAGCCAATGATTATGAAGCTAAAAGTGATAAAGCAGGTTACAAAGTAGTGTGGTGTAAAGGATCTCTGCAAAACGCTGCGGTTTGTCACTTGCTCAGTACTTTACTACTAGTGTCGATAGGTGTAGCTCTTCATACTCCACGTAAGAGGTTATAGGACCTATGTGTACTACACAAATGATGTCTAATCTAGTCTGCGTGTCCAGTTAAGGTCCTACTAAGAATATTTTATCATAAAATACCAATTATATCCTGTAGTATTTATATTTTATTGAAATCAATACTTGTACAGCACTCCTACTAGGAACCAAAGTAATAGGTCAGATTTACAAAAAGCTGCCAATGTATATGATTCTGGAGAATCAGACTGCTTCTTTGGCTTTCACATAGGTGCTTACTGTATGAGTTCATGTGAGTGCTGTAGGCAGTAAATATGATAGTGGGAACAGCTGGATTTCAGGCGTTTTGACAAAAGTTACTCTGCTGTATCTGAAAGAGAAATAGGTTGTTTTGAAAATTTAACAAGACTATGCACGTGGAATATTTAAAAGACCTGTTCTCATTGGAAAATCCAACTGTAATAGGCCTACATTTTTTTTTTCCACTGTCATTAGGAGAAATCACGTATGTGTACTCCCAGTCAGGTTATGGAACCTTCTAAGGTGTTTATGCAAAAGCTGAGCATATAGGGAGGACGATAAAGCATACTGAAATCATGCTTCTGAGAATTATGTATATAACATTACTAAACATAAGCATTGGTTAATAAAAATACAGATTTCAGTGGCTGAAAGATCTGCAAAAGAAGTGGATTTGAAATACATTTGATGCTAGAGTGAGGGAGGACAGATACTTTACTTACTTGTAAGGTCATTTCATGTAAAACAACCGCCAAGATTAAGTTTAAAAAATAGAATGATTCCTTTGTGATACACGGAGTACATCTGACATGACAATATCGTATTTACTGATACAGCTGTGATACACAAGCACACGTTTTAAACCAAGGAGACATTTAGCTACTACTGTCTGTCTTACAGGAAAGAAGTCAGCAGTTGCAGAGAGGACAATCCCACCTGCAGACCCCCCTGAGGCAGTGCTTTGCGGCAGCTTAGCCATTGGGGGAACCTCACTTGCTATAGCTAAGGCTGGTGCCACCATCAGCCGTATCCCACTGTATTTACATATTGCGCTGCTGAAACACGATCAGGTACATGTGACATAACTGTGTTTATTTTTTCCCAGTTATCACAATTGTTGTAGAATTCTGAAGCCAGTACTGAAACCCCCATGACAGTGGTGTTAAATATATCTCACAGAATACACTCTTCAGGCCATTGCATTCAGTCTTTGAACCCTGTGCTATAATTCAAATATATAATAAATTATTCTGATCTTTAACATTTTTATTTTCACATGGTACTCCCAATTACAGAACTCACCTAGAGAAATGACTCTACCACTCCCAATGGTTACTCTGTTGAACTGTGAAAAAATTTCACCTGCAAAGCTGATATTAGTGAAAGAAATTTTGCTTATACCACCAGTTCAGTTATCACTCAGACAGGTACTGCTTCATTTTCAGCTTTATAAATGTATTCTATAGACTTGCTATAAACTACATATGCACATAAGTATATAGATTTTTTCAGTGTATTCCTTACAACCTGTATTTCTCATTTTTTTGTTTGTTTGCAAGGCCAAAGTTTTAACAAACATGAGTGCAGAATTCTCACACAAGGAACATTAAATGAGGTAAATAGGTGAAGAGTTAAAAGCAGATACATTGACACTGGAAATTAAAAATGTATGTGTTAGTACAGAAGCATAAAATCAGTGCATTGAAGAAGATGTAGGGGAATTGTGTTACTCAACAGTAAGATTTCAATTTTGTTTCGAATTTTACATTAGTAGATTATAAATAGTGTGAGTTGATTGATGGAGCATACAAAACAACAAAACTCGTAACAAATTCACAGGAAATAATAAATAGCTTTGAAAATGAAATCGTGGAGATAGAAGGGGATACAAAGCAGAACAAAATCTATTCAAGGGGCAAGAAGGACGGATGAGGCAGGCTGGATCAACCCTCTCTTTTTGTTTAGCCATGTGTTGCAATAAAGAATGGAGCTGCACAAGATGCCTACATTAGGGCTGTGTTTTCTGCTTTGTGTGCTGGTGACCTGAACAAATAGCTGAGCTCGATTCTCTTTCTTTTTCCTTTTTTCCTTTAACTTTTTTAGCATTGTCACCAAGAGCTCTTAATAAGGTTGCTAATTCTGTACCTTTCAAAGACATAATGCCTCCTAGTGCTCATGGGAGAGTAGCAAGCTGTTTGCTGCAGTGCAAAAAACCTAGCCAGTCGTCCTGTGTTGATGTGTTGTCAGCTGTGACTGACTTCTGCCCCCTTCAGTATTCCTTTACTGGCACAGTTTAAGAAAATCTGAAATGTGATTTACAAATTAGCATTAAACTTTTACTAACAGCTGAAAAGGAAGGAGTGTCTTGTGTTAAAAACAATGGATTCATTTTATTGGAGTGTTTCTCCATTCCCCAGTGTTTAAAATGAAGGCAGCAATTTTTTCCCTGCTTCCTGGAAATGTTCTAAAGGTAGATACATTCAGTTTTGCCAGAGGTCCCAGTCAGGAAGTCATACATGGAGTCACAACCATCAACAGTGATTACCATCTTCCCATTTCTCAGATATTACACAGAACCAGGTATTGCTTACTAGTTAAGTTTGGAAAGGGTTCCTTTTGGGGAAGAAAAGACTACTTTTCTTGCCATCCCATTCAGCGGCATAATCAAATATTCCTGTTCATTCCACCTCTACTAACCCTTTATCATCGGACACTTGACTGCATTTTGTGGGTGGGGGATTGTTTTAAGGAAGTCTATAATAGTGGTGTTTTTTTTAAATACGTAATATTAAAAGTTCTGCATTTAGAATAAATGTTCTCTCTCTTGTGATTTAAGCTGCTAAAATGAAATAATTAATCTTTCTTTTAATTACTGTTGTTTAATTTCAGGGCATAGAAAGAGTTCTGGATATTCAGAAAGAAATGATGAGACTGTTGGAGTCCCCAGGGAAAGCGGTACAATAAAAATGTGTGGTGATAACATGATGTACTTCATTTGGTCTTTCTACTACTGTTGTCTTTTTAAGCTTAAACATGGAACATTTAGCCTCTTGTCAGGCTTAGCCCTATGGCAGAGAATCGAAGATGTGTTCCTCTGACAGCTGAATACAACGTGGGCCATTTGGTGATATTAATATAACAAAGACAGAGTAAAACATTGTTCTAAGAACAGTAAGACTTTGTGTTTACCTGAAGAACTAACCGGGAGTGTATGGTTCTGATCTTGCTAAGTCTCACCCACGTGCGACAGGTTATTCATGTACTGTTCCTGTAGTAGTGTATCAGTCTCCGTATGTGCCTACACGTTTTGCACAATGAGGTTGTTGGGTTTCTCCAAGTACAGACTCTAGATTCTTGTTTCCGAGATCCTCTGTGTTTTTGGTAGGCTAGGTGAGAATATTTTGAAAAACAAATGATGGTTGGGGTCATGCCCACATAGAAATAAACATTTGAAATTAATTACCACCACAGAATAAAATTGGACAGTTGCTGATAGTGTTCAAGCCAAACAGAAGCTATTTCCTATCTGAAGGATTTGCAATCTCTGTAGAGCAAAATTTAGTTGGGTTTTTTTTTTTATTTATTTTTATTATTTTCTTGGTTCTGGGGTCTCTCTGTCATTTTTGAACTTTTCCATGGAACTGATTTCTTTCTTCTTTCCCTCCCAACAGCCCAGTCCTCAAGTAGCAGACAGTAAGAAAGGCAGAGCACATAACACAGGGAAGAAAGCTCCGGTAAGAAAAGAGATTTTCATTGTAAGCCTTCAGCAAGGTATTAACAACAGCAGGGAACCAAGATGTTCATCTACATTACCATTATGAAAAGGTCAAGGCAAGACTTTTAAATATTCCAAATGCTCATATTTTATGTAATCATTTGGATTCTTCTGAGTATACCTTCCCTTCCTGTGGCACAGTAACAGATAGGGGTAATTCTTCTGGAATCTGGTCATTTTATTCATATAGAAATCCTGATAAATTATCCAAATGAGCATTTTGCAGGCCTGTAGCACCAGCAGAGAACATGCCCTTTTGATCATATAGGCTGTAAGACCATTACCTGTACAACTTGCATCTCGCACTGTTTCTTAACTCTGGGAGCGTAACTCCCCTCTGAGGCATGCTGCATTAACTTCCCAGTTCCTGCTTGAGGTTACAGGTAACGGCAGATAGGAATCAGTAGCCAAAGGGCAGAACTCAACAATACTGCACAGGATGTTATTTTCTATGACTCAAATGATCTTTTTTTTTATCAGTTCACAACCTGTAGTTTATAGATGAGTTTTCCAAATAGCGGGATGGAAATGCCATGCCAGTTTTTCTCTCCAATTAAAATATTGTCAGGTGAGAATTGTTGCTATTGTGGAGTATACAAAAGAGAGGAGGAACAAAAGTTTTCCTGTTGTTTTTTGTTGCTTAAACAACACAAAATTCATCATCATTAAGCAGCTGGCCACTGTTTTTCTGGTGGGTAATTTCCATATTCTTATCATAAGATGTACTGCAGTCACAAGTTAAAATAATTCCTTAAACTGTGCACAAGGAAACCTTGTGTTAGAGTCACTGCAAAAAAAAAAAATCCATTTATTTCAATAGGAGAAAACTAGAGGAGATGGTACTGAGACTGAAATTTAAACTGATAAAAGCACCATGTAACTTTGAACTTTTTCAGGGGAAAAAAAGGACAAATGACAAAGGCGGTGAAGAAGAAAAACTTGTTTAGGTTATAGAAGTAAAAACTAGACAGAAAAAAATGTTTTTCTAAAGATAAAGATTTCTCTCAGTGGAATGCAACAAGGCACAGCATACGGGTACCTTGAAAATCACTTGAAAATGCAGACTTAACCTCCACCTCATGTTAAATGCAAGAAGACTTACTTTACTTCTTACCCCTGATTGCTGCAGCCTAGTGCTCCGAAAGCAACAAGTGAAAGAGGTGTTTGTCCTTGCAGATTGCTACAGAATGATCTCATAACAATTTGACGTGCTTTTTCTTCCTAACTTTTTATGTGCAAGAACATTCATACGTCCTCTGTAGCTAGGCCTCTGTTCTGGCCGCTCTAGTTACTTCTCAAACTCTCGTCAGAACCAATGCCTGCCAATTGACTTCTCCAGTCTACTCAGGATTATGTCCTGCTGCTTTCTGGGCAAGTTAGTGTCATTCTTTATAATCCAAAATTCACAGACTTTAAAGTTAAAAATCAGTGTTTGAAAAACCTACAAAAAGCCCTGACGACAGAAGGAGATGTAAAATAATTGCTCGATGCAACTCTGCTTGTGGCTCATGCTGTGCCTGGCTCAGACGTGCAACCGTGCTAGGGTTATTTCCCCCTCTGTCGTTTGCTCCTTCTGGAAGTCTTGGAAGATTCTGGTGTTTCTTGAACACTCCACAGAGGCAATATCAAAGTTGCAGGTGAAAATAGATGAGTAAAAGCAGTTTGAAAGTGGAGAATATGTTTTTGTGACAAAGGGATGGTCCGCAGCACCGGAAACTTTCACATAGCATCCATGATAACTCAGTGGTTGTTCAGAGTGCCTTTAAAATCTTTTTTTAAACCAGTCCTGGCCTTGTAAGAGTGAGAACTACATGAGCAGACATATTTCCAAAGACTATTAGTGCTCTACTCATTAGCACCTGGTTACCCCTCATTCATGGAGAATTGTCCTTAAAGGTGTGAATGCAGTTTCTGAGAATAGACTTGTATTTTGATGAGTCAATGCAGACTGAAATGACAGTGAAAATATATGTATAAGCAGTATGTATATACTTGTGTGCTAATAAAGTGATTATTTTTGTTTTACTTTCAGCCACGAGCCTTAAAAAGAATATCACACTTAGGATGCCCAGTAACAGGATGTGATAATCTAGAACAACCGCTACTCCTAGTGCAAACAGCTTGCCACAATATAGGTCTGGAGCTAGGAACAGACATGTATGTAGCAATGAATTGTGCTGCTCATGAATTAATGGATTATGTAAGTTACTTTCAGTATCTACTTGGTTGGTGTTTAAAAGGAATGTAGCTATTTATTATTTATCATCTATCACACTGCAAACTCACCTAGAAGCTTCTCACTCCACTTTTGGAAGTAGCAATCAGTCAAACCAAAAGAATTGTCTCTGCATTTATAATTTAGGGTTGAATCAGTCCTACAAGCGTAGCAGATCTGTTACTGGATGGGGAGTGCAAGGGGATGAGACAGGCAGGCGTCCTTCGGGTCGCTTGGTGCCGTGGGAGCAGTGCGAACGCACGTATTCCTCCTGCCAGCATCCTGGCGGTGCACTGCGCGCGGAGCAAGGCTCACAGGAGCACGGCAGAGCCCCATTACAGTTTATGTCCTGCCTACAGGAATCTCTCCCCCTTTCATTGTTTAACTGTAATCATTCAAATGGTAGAAGCCTGCCTGCATCAGCCAGGTTTATTCCTTTCCTCTGTTTACTTAATAAGAGGTTTTTTCAGGTCAGTCTGTGTCAAATATAGCAAATTTTATAGCAAAATTTCTAATGGTCAAACACCCTACTACATGCTCTTTTTAACAAACCAGCTTCACTTCACATTACATATCAGACAATTTTGGATTAAAGTATTAGCAGCAAATCTTTGGGGTTTTTTCCATGTATGAACTAAATAATTATCTTCTATCCACCTTGCTTTCAAGGATGAAGAGAAGAAATTATTTACACAAGTATACTTCTGTAATACCTTCACACCACTAGATGCTTCTTTCTCCCCGTTATTGCATCACATCTCTTGTTTTCCTCAAACTACCTTGACCTTTCTGTGCATTTTTGCTATGGTACGCGTGCATACCCACTGACATTCATCTCACTCTGTATCAACATTCGGGTTTAAATTCTTATTTTACAAGATTTTTATTTGACAAAGTTTGTTTCTCTCCGGCTGAAGTCTTAAAGTTACTCAACCTGTTCCACGACCAATCAGGTTTCTCCTAAGCAAAAAAAGAACCTTCCTATTCCATTTAACAGCTCAGGAGATTTTGTGTATTTGGGTGTACTATAGTGACAAACCTGCCATTATTAATATCATGACGGCAGTTGCTTTCCTGGCAATTTGCGGTATCTGTATCCTATACCAGAATGAGCAGAATCTTAACCAGCGAATTATCAGTAATTCTGCAACGTGCTGTTACTGAACTGCACAGGTCACCAAAGCAGTGGCTGTCCCGGCACGGCGTGCCTCAACAGCCCCCGTACGCTGCAGCCTGTGCTTCCCATACTGATGAGACTGGTTTAAACCAGTCTTCCTGTGTTGCGAGGGGAAGGAGGCAAGGAAAGGCAGTATCTGGGTTTTAAGTGCTGAAGGTGCACTCCTTTCCCAGAGCAGTATTTTCTATGTGAAAATGGGGAGAAAAAATTACCTTTTTTTAGAAGTGAGAAGTGAGATTTTTCATATGTCCAATATTGCTCCCTTTGTGATAAAGTACTGCAAAACCAGCAGAGTTGCCTGGAAAACGATGAAAAAGATCTCCCTTGTTTGGGGAGTGGCATCTCTCAGAGGCTTTGGCATCAGCCCCCTGGAACCCACTGTTCCTTCAGGCCGAGTTTTCTGTAACACTGTACATAGACAAGCCAGTGTGCGCTTCCTGAGGAACACACCATCCACGAGCTTGGTAGAGACACGAGTGTCACAAGATCTGCATGCTAACAGTTTGAAAGTATTGCCTTCCTCAGCTTTCATGCTTTTCACTTTACTTCCTAGGTGAAAGGGAAGTATGAAATAGCTACTGGGACGTTCAAAAGTCCTGATGAAATGGTCGACATGTACGTGGAACTGATTAATAAGTTTCCTTTTATTACTGCATTAATAGATCCCTTAAGAAAAGAGGTAAGATGCCGCAGTGCAGTCCTTGAAAACTGGTAATACTGTTAAGTGGTGTATCACTGAACTTTTCACATTTTTACAAAGCATATAAAATGCAAAGCTGCTGGGTTTGGAGTCTTCAGACATAAAAATATCACTTTGAAAATGTATTTGACGATTCATTTATGTATCTGTAATTGACAATAACTCTAAATTTTTCTATACTTTCTGACATGGTTCCTGACACAAAATAATCTTGGCATGAACAGAATATGGTCAGCACAAATATTTTAAAGAATTACAAGAAAATGTGCTTTTTTTCTGATTCTGCTTGCTAAGCCACTGTCATTACATTTTGCTTCTTATGTAAAACAAATAATTCAAATTATAAAATCAGATTATAAAATTCAAGTGATATCTCACGTTGTATTACATTTATTGTATTATATGGGAGAAGCTAAAATTGAGACAGCTGTACATTCCTTAGAATCACTCAAAAAATAACTATTGCTGCTGCTCTTCTTTATGACTGGGATTTATAGCCAAAGCCAGAACAAACCTGTCACTGGCAGCGCTGCCCGGCAGAATTTGTAAAGTGGTAGTGAGACAGCATGTATTTACCCCTGTGATCAAAGTTAGAGGAGTTAATTCAGCGTGGCCAACACATCACATCAATCAGGTAGGGTCCTAGTAAGCGTGTTGTCCTTACAGAGGGATGAAAGACACAGATCGCGTGACCTTCAATATTAGCGTTTATACATCAGATTCAGTTTCCGGGTATTCTAAAAACGATAAAAGCTTAATTGTAGTAGACCTACATCCTGCATTTGCACAGCTTAGTAAGGATTTGCTCTTGCTGTGGAGTTGCACACTTTATCTTCTTCGAGATAAAGAGACAGGGTGAGTTTTCATGTGCAAAACATGACGACTGCGATTGAAGGGGGAAGCAAAGTGATGGTGTCTTTGTGAATCTGCCCACTGCCTGCATCAGTAATTCTAAACCAGATGAACCGCAAAATCCAGCGGATTTTGGTCTCATCTGCAACTTTAAAAGTTTGTTTTTCGATTAGCTGTGTTTACTGTTCCCTCACGCTCGTTAGCCGTGCCTGCCTGCACTGTTTCGGTCTGACTCGGGATTACCCATGTTCAAACCACCAGATTATTCCCCCCTCCTGCCAGGCTGCAAACCTCCTTGACAGTTCCGGCTAAGAAACATCCTCGCAACGTGAAAATCCGCAGGAGAATTACAGCAGGTAGTGAGGTACAGTTGGAACAGAACACTGCCACGGGACCTGCCGCTCCCCCCGCCTCCCGCAAATCTACAGCGTTCCCCACGCCACATCTCTGCCACAGATAATTAGGTCCGTGAGGATTAGCTCTGGTACCAATTCAGCAACTCACTGCCAGGCAGCAGACCACTTCAGCGCTTAAGTTTAAACGTTTGTTCCGGTGTCAAAAACTTCATTTTCACTTACATGAGGGCTTGAAATCCTGCTAGGAATGAACTCTCGTACAGGCTGCAGCCACACAGCTCCCGAAGCCGTCTGAACCGCAGAGCAGGAACTACTACTGGCAGCATTATTAGCTAGAAAACTAGTGTTTTTAATGGGAGAACTTGGCATTCGGTGGACACAGGGAAAGCAAATGAAGTTGTGAATTTCTTCTTTCAAATTACTTCTATATCCTTCTCCTTTATCCTTAAATCTCCGTGCTGTATGGACAACAATGCATTAAAATCAAGAAACAAAGACCCTAAAAAAATGGAGCTTTGCTGGGAAGAGAGCGTTGTACTCTGCTGTTCCCTGAGCGTTCATCTTACAGCGGCGATCAGCCTGGCTTGATCTGTGTCATTGAGTCTATGACTGCCCCCTGATTTGTTAGTTTGTCTTTAAACAAATATTAGGACATTTAAAATATTAATGAAAGAATGACTCCTCTGGATAAAACAATAGAAAATTATTTTATGTTCCATTAAAATGAAATAAATCCCAGGAAAGAAATTAAAATAGCCAACTCCTACAGTGAGTTTAATTGGAAATATTTTAAACTGTACTTGTGTGCAACTAGCCGTGATTAATTCCAGGTCAAATTTATCTTTTATAGCAAAATCTTAAAATCCTAGCAAAATCGCAGCAGTATGTTTTTCTCAGGTGGACAGATTTAAAATACAGTATAAAATATGGTTGTATGAAGGGTATCCTGAGGATTAAATCCAAACTTTGAATTTTTTAAAATTCTGAATGAGGGGTTTTATTCAGTTTATTTTTTTAAACTCCAGTTATTTACCTGATTGTTTATGCAGGACCGACAACAATGGAATGACGTATGTCGTGCTCTTGGCTCCAAATGTTACCTGATTGCTGAAGATGCTGCCACATGTGTTTCCAAACTTAAAATTGACCCAAACGTAAACATACCAACCTGCAGTGGCGTTGTCCTAAAATACATTAACCAAACCACGGTATCAGACCTCACGGAACTCAGTGGACTTCTAAAATGTGAGTAATGCTGGGGGGGGTGGGGTGGGGAAAGGCTCACTTCCACACCCAACGGGCCAATAAACAGCATTGCTACACCTGTAAATACTACAGCTTTTTATCTCATTATTGCCACTTCTAATTTAGAAGGAGCTTGTTGTAAAGAAACAAACATTCATGTTTTGCCTCACAAACGCCCGTTCAGGAGCTTAAAACGGCTTTCCAGGCTTCCGGTATAGCAAACGCGTACAGCGGATGCGTTGGGTGCGGGTGCCCTTGGACACCGCCGCCGAGTGCCGTACAGTTAGGTACCAGTTACAAGAGGAAAAGATGGAGTTGAGCAGTCTGGATTGTGACGGATACTAGTATTAAGAAATCCAAGCGAGTCCAAAACGTTTGGATTTGCAGCTTGTATAGATGGTTGTCAACGTGTTACTGAGCCTCTGTGGTACGAAGAACCTGGGGAGTGTCATATCTAACACTGCTCTTTGCATCAATGTGTCTTTATCTGTTTTTACACCCAAGAAATAGATAGACAAATTTAATATATCAAAGTTCCTTCCTTCTTCCTTCAAAAAGCCTGGAATCACTATATCAAAACGAGTAAACAGCAACTTAAAGCTTTCATTTGGTGGTGATGGTAAACTCTTTTTGTTACAGTGAAGAAAAATCACTGCTCTAGTAAGGAGCACATTTACAATAAATAGAACAGCCTCCGAGCCCGTGGAATACATTACCAGACACATCAGCCAGAGCCAGGAATCAGGATGCTCCCTTATCCAGGCTGGAAATAAAACGTAATATGAATGTAGCAAACTGATAAGGGTTTACATCTTTGTGAGACGGGTTTCCTTGGCTTTACTCCCGTTTGTATTTAAGCTTACACAGCCCAAAGGTAAAAAGGAATGAAAACGCCGAACAATTTCTGTGTCAAATATATAAAATATACACTAATGAAGGTTTTACACTCCCGTTTATGTAGGGCAAAGACGCATTACCATATTAGGAAGTCCAGATGGAGAATCTTGTGATGATAGCCTTGTGGATCTGGTAAGTATTGAAAGCTGTTCAATTGCACAATTGCCCAAACCCTGCTTTTAACATGAACTACTTTTTAAGGAGAAAGCCTGTTTCTGCTTGAGAAAGAAAGGATGTTTTACAAAATGGGTTTCTTCTAGAGAGTTGCTTTTTTTCCCTAGAGAGAGTTAATCTTTGAGATTAAACACAGGAAATTTGCCAAAGCAGGGAGTATATCCCCAAGAGCGTATGATCTATTTGGCTGTATTCATTTATAAAAAAAAGTGTTACTTAAAACATTTCTGAGGAGTAATAATATTTTAGGCAAAAATTCTTAACACTAATAGATTTAGTCTTTTTGTATTACAGCCACATTTGCAAACAGCGTTTCGTTTCATACGCCAGTGAAAATTATTGTTTGCCTCCGACAAATCTTTCGTTAAGAGACTTCATTTCTAGTGAAAGGAGGGGTTTTATCCGTAGAAAGCTAAGGGTGTTAAATTAGAAGCAGGCTACCGCGTTTAGTAATTAAGAATGACTTCGCTTCCCAAACGGCGGCGTAAAATACGCACTTTCTCGTTTAAGGCTGTCGGACTGGGTGCCAGCTTTCTCAAGTTGGGAGGTCTTTCCCGCGGCGAAAGGGTGACCAAATACAACCGCCTTCTTGCTATAGAGGAAGAACTGGCCAAGAATAGAACGCTACGTATGAGCTTCTTTCTTACTTTGTTTTCAGCTTGCAATGAATACGAGAACAAAGATTGGAGGGAGAATGATTGAAACCGCACCCCGGGAGGGAAGCGAAATCAAAAGGCTATAAATAAGCGCTGACAAAAAAAACCTAGGATAGCACTTGCCACAATGTATATTGTTGTCCTAATGGATTATCTGTTTACTGAATGTTAAAATGGACCCCTTCTTGAGGAGTAGCCTACATTAAGCTTTTTTCCAGAACTAATTGGTTGGAGTCTTGAAGCCCACAGTGCAAAAGGAACAAAACAAAACCCACGCATGTAACACACCGAAAGGCTGCCAAAATGGAATTTTAGGCCAAATACCCCACCTCCCTCAAGCCCCTAAAGATATATTGCTAACAGGACTTCATTTCACAACCCACTTTTGTGTCTTGCACTTCCAGCAAAATGTGTTTGGAAAGCTGCAGTTCCACGGGCAGGCACTAAATAAACCCCAAGAAAACCCCAAGTCGAGGATGCACATTCAGCCTTCGCCACTTGCGTGCATCTGCCTGCAGTTTGGGATCGGCATCTTCCTTACCTTACACCCTGCTAACAGTTCGTTAGAGCCCCTTCTCACTTGCTCAGGTACCAATCCAGAGAGAATCGAGGCATACGGCCTGAAGGGGGGGCAGAGACAAGGAGAGGAAGAAAGGGAGGAAAGGGTTTGCAAGAATTTATTAAGCCTAAGCAAAAGAAAGGGGAAGGAGAATGAAGTCATTTTACCCTCTTGTTTCTAATCCATTTCCCACGTCCTGTGCACAGGATAGCGGCACCTGACCAGTGCACGCCACGGGACCAAGCTTTTATTTGGGAAAAAAAATCATTTATTGAAGATATTCCGAGTTTTCGAGATATGCCCCTCACTCATAGATTGCAAAACAATAGAAAAAAAGAAATTCCTTTTTGCTAACAAAGTTTCCCACTGGATGCACTTCTCAAACCCAGGATGGATAATTACAGACCTGTGGATTTTAACTGCTGCCGCAGCTTTAGTGTATTCCCTGCCCCAGTGGTGTAGCCTGAACAGAAGTGCTCGAGTTGGAGACATTTAAACCTCTAGCTCATAAAGCGAATCGGCAACGCTTCCCGCTGCTGCTCCTCGGGCAGAAGGAGCGTCCAGCGGGGCAGCACCTCAGAGCTGCTCAGCAAACCCCTCACGCGGCCGGGCGGGCGGCTACGGCACACAGCGGGGAGGGGTCACGGCTGGGGGTGACGCTGCCCTCGGGAACCCCCAGCACCCAGACTGGGGAAAACGGGAGCGAGAAGAGCGACGGCTGGGCGTGGGCTGACGGGGTTAGCAGGTGAGTCGAGGGGGCACGGCCGGCGGTGGGAGCACCCGTGCCGAGGAAGTCGGGTGTTCACGCAGCGGGGCGAGAGGATCGGTGAGGAAGGGAATGCAGTAAATATCCCAGCCCACGCTGCACTGCCCCATGCCCTCACCCTGTAACCATCGTGCAGGACTCTGGCTCCCCTGTCTCTAAGGGCCAGATTCTTAAAGGTGTTGAGAGACTCACGTGAGCATCATCGGACAGTTTTAAAAAACCCAAACGCACTGCAAGAAACCAGACTACAGCTTCTTTTTTTCTCTTCTATTTCAGGTGAAGCAAACCTTGAATTCACTGTTTTTGCTGACGAGTCGCAGCCAGAAAAACAACTTCCTGCTGTACTTCCTCCCTCCAGGCAGGATCCCTTGCCTCGGCAGCGCTCGGCCAGCCCCGCAGTTCCCAGCCCGCCTGCTCAGCTCCCGCGGGACAGCGCACGGACCTAGGCTGTCCAGAGTAACCTTTAGGTACATTCCTAAATAGCACTTGAGTGAGAAACTAACAGATTAACTATCCCTTAGTCTGTTCATTTTCAAACGCTTCAGCCCAACATTTCAGAAGCTCTCAGATCCCGTTATTACCGATACCGTACTGTTCCGATTCTCCTTTCCCAGGCGATGGCAGCTTTCGGCTGAAACCAGGCTAACTGAGCAGTGCCTACAAATACCACGAAATCCTGCGCTGTATTTACAAACTGACGAAACAAATACCTCTGTGTCCAGCCCAAAACTAAATGTTTGTTTTGGGAAAGTGGAAATCTCTCTGCATACAAAGAGCAAGCTATTGACAAACAGCAAAAAAAAAAAAAAAGAACAGACAACATTTTACAAAAAACAAAGGCCTTGACTGTTATGCTGCTCCATCCCCCGCCGCCCCCTCAATGCTGCTCTTAGATCCAGCCTACAAGGGAAATTTTGCTCCAGTTGTAGCTATCAATACAAGCGCCTCGGCGCGAACCCCAAATGTAGGGCACAAAGCCGTAATTGGCAGCAGGAGGAAGCGAGCTTCAGGCGCGGGCCGGGAATAACAAGTCAAATTCACAAGGTCTGGGAAACTTGTCAGGAGTCTTTTTAATAAGCAACAGTGAAAAGATAAATAAATAATTTGTGTCCGAGGTAACAAACAGTTTAAGTAAAGAAATGCTTCCTTAAAAACTTGTGGGTTTTGTATACTTGGAAAACTTGAATGTATAATCCATCAGCAATAATTTGAGGAAAAACCATATATAAAATGTTGCATTTTAAATTCAGTGTAACAGTACTTAAGTGACAAATCAACCAGCAGAACCAACTGCCCCCCAGAAAGGAAGATATTGGTAAGAGACAAATTTCCCCAAGTTTAGGAATTACATGTAGTTCAGTGATTAGATCAAGTCCAAGATTTTCTCAGCAAACATGCAAAAAACACCAAAAAAATGATGCAAAACTACCACACTCGTTACTATCATTTTATTTTTCGGAAAAGCACCAGACAGTTGCATGCAGAGCCAAACCAACAAACTCCCAACGCTCATCCCTCAACGGCATCACCGTTTGGAATCATCAAATAAACAATCCAGGGGCATCCAGGTACTTGACCGCCCAACTGGAGTTACACCGACCTTTAGGTAAATCCCTGATTACACTGGTTTGTTCATTTCCAAGGAACCAGCCGCTGTGCTGAATTTAAAAAGCAACTACAGTGGAATGGGAATTGGCAGTGGTACAAGTCACTGGCTTCGTAGGAAACAAGGGCCGAGGGAAGCCGGGATTTGTGTCACCAAACGCGACACCTAACGCGTCACCCGATAAAGATGTTAACGCCCCGGCGCGCACCAGGGTCGGAGCAAAGCTGATCTGCTCCTGCTGCGAAGGTGCGGCTGGGAGTTCCCAAAATGCTGATTCCAAATAACCTGCAGTGACCGAATCCCAAAACGCTCCATGCTCACGGGAGCCTAGGATAGCTTACTCTTCGCAGCAGCAAACATGGGCCACAGTTGCATGGCTCCACGCTTTGCCAAGGAACACCGAAGCACCGGGATGAGCCCTCCTCCGGAAAGCTAAGCCAAACGAGAGCGCCAATCTCAACCCACAAACTCTGGGCTTTGGCGACCGTCACCGAACTCCCGGCACCCAAGTGCCGTGCTGGGCTGCCTCCGCAGTCTCCAGGCTCGCTGTCCGCAGGGGAATTGGAGAGGGAAGTGTTACGCTTGTGCTTTTCATTTCCTCAGAAGAGCTGGGTGGGGAGGAGGGGACAGCAGTAAGGAGACCTGCGAGATCTTGGTTGCAGTGGACACCAAAGTATTTTTAAAGCAGTGTGCCTACACACCCATCTGTTTTGGGTAATTAGTAACACCCCCCCCACCAACGCTGATGTGGGTGTCACCACCTTCACAGGGTCTAACCCAACCATCCACTCCGAGGGGGGTGCAGGGGGCTTCTGGCAGGCTTCAGAACGGACCTGTAGCAAGGCATCTGCCCATCAAACAGTATTAAAAAAGCCTTTTCAAATACGCTTTAAAGTCAAAGGAATTGACACTATCGAAAAAAAATAATAGCCATACCTGCAAAATTAAAATGGGAAAGGGATTTTGAGTGATACACAGTTATTGAACACTTCAAAGCATGTAACAAACGGCAGACAGACCCATTTCAGTCCGTCGTATACAGACCGCAGCCCCTAGTAACACACCTAAAGCAATTTCCACATCCAAAAAACGGTTCCCAAAAGTTACAGCCTCTCAGAACAACAATTAACAGCTAGAACTGTCCGATTCTTTTATTTTCTCAGCATTAGCTTCTTTCTGCAGCGTCTTGCTTTTTCCTTCTTTCGTTCTGCTCCGGTCCAGCGCGTTTGTGGACAGCTGATCCCCGCTGCTGGTAACAGGATCTAAAACTACAACGGATCCTGTCTCGTTTTCACTGCTAGAAGCTTTTCTTGTAAATTCGGTGTGACTAGTTGATCTGAAGGGGAAAAGAATAAAGATATGAATGCAGGCAGCGGGTCACATGATTAGGAGGCAGACTAGGAACACACACGTGTGTCATCAGCAGCACGTACGACCAGGACGGGTGCACCTAACTAGGCAGTAGGTGCATAGATTTAGCAGCTGTTACACAGAGAGCAGCACGCAACACGCAACGGTCACACGGCCTCCTGGAGCCGTTCCGCCACCCACGGGGGACACAACAGGAAAAAGGAACTCACAAAGCACTGAAAGGATTCTTTAGGCTACGGAAGTTTAAAGGCAGCCTTGAGTTCTTTCATCTCTGCTCATCTGGGAGATGGATCTGGGTTCCCCTGTGCCCAGCGGAGGAGTTGCACCCAGAGAAAAGGCTCCTGGTTCCTGCAGGTTAACAGTCCGTCAGCCTGCGAGGAGCAGGTGGCTGCTTCTCCACACCTCCATCCCGCAGAGCTCCCGCCCGGCTCCCGCCGCCCAACGCGGGGCAGGGAGGCAGAGGCAGCGTAATCAGATTTCCCACCATGGCTGGGCACCAACAGGCTGCTATTGGTCTCGCTGGGACCCAGCGCCGATGGTTTGAGACAATTCACCCCCTAGATTTGCTGCTGTGGAGAGGGTCAGGCCTGCTCGCTGCCCTGCAGGAACAGGGTTACGTCTTGATCGCTGGAGCGCGGGAACTTGCGGATAAAAAGCCCTCTGAGCGCGGAGAGAGCAAGGAAAGGTCAGAGACACCAGGGTTATCTGTGGAGACCGGCATCACGCAACACACACTGAACACACTTCTCTGTACACACGAGCTTTGTACTAGTGTTGAAAACACACAGGCAAATCCTTAGATTAGCTGGAACGCACCAGCAGCACCAGGCAATCACGGGAAGGCCGGACCCCAACGAGTCGCAGATCAGGGTGTTTCCTGTGGCACGCTAACGCTGCTGCGCTGCTGATGCCTGCCCTCACCCAGCTCCCAGAGCCCGGCGCCCCAGGGGGTGTCACCAGCTTTCGGCAGGGCCCTGCGCCACGGGACGAGCCCCGCTCCGACACCTGCGCCGACAGAGCTGCGGCTGCCAAGCGGGACGGGGGCAAGACGCCTTGGCACAGGAAGGGGCTCCACACCCTGGGACACCCAAGCACAGAGCTGCTGAGTGCCACTGTCCTACGCCAGAGCCTCTTTGGTTTCTTTCCTTCCCAGATCTGTCACGCTCGCTCCTGAGAACGGCCTCCCGCACTGCTAAGGTAACACCCCTGGCAAGGCAAAGGTACAATCAACCGGAGGCCAGAGAAGGAAACTCAGCTACTGGATCCATCTGCTCTGATCCGCCCTTTATTGTGACAGCCTTTGTCCTAGAGCGAACGACAGAGGAAAAAAGAGGTCACCCCACTCGACAGCGAGCGCAGGGTGGGGAATGCAGTGGCTCCCACCTGACGCGGAGAGGGTGAATGCGCAGGTTAAAAGCAAATAAATCATCACAGAAACAGCAATTGTTGCACTTTCCGTTTCAGGAAGGATTTCCTCAGCTTGCCACCGAAGCACAGGACAGAGCCAGCGAAATTCCCGCTCGCGCTTTAATTGCAAGAATTGTCTCTAGCACTAGAACTTCGGTCTAAGTTAATTAACACAGAAATTGGCACTAATAGGTACGGTTTCAGACTCATTTGATTATCATCAGAAGCCAGTGATTTCATAAGGAAAATAATGCTTATTTTATGCAAAAGTTGCCAATCATTCCAGAAAATACAAGGTGAGGTGTTTTGAACGTTACAGCAAATTAAACTTTTTAAAGCAGCGCAACCAGAAGAGGGTTATTTTAAAAAGTGCTACCTCTGAAAAGCTGATTGCCCAACACTATAAAAATGGTCAAAGCCATAAATGCCAAGTTCATTTTTATTTCACTTTGGAGGTAACTATCTTTCAAATCCCAACAGCTGGACTATTTAATACAATCTGGTGAATCAAAGTATAATTCTTCACTGGGCTCTCAGCGGGGAGTCTGCATTAGTGTATGGCAGCATTCCAACAACTGATGCACAGCCAAACGCTCTGAAGTCTGGTTCATTTATAACAAAAATGGATAAAACGGCAATCATATTTACCACCTTCAAAGGACAGAAAAATGAAAGATGTCGATATAAAGTAGTTTAATGGAGAAAACCAGTGATTAAATCAGCGTTTCAAGCATAAAAATAAGAATTACTATTCAGACTTGGTTGTGCTCGCATCCCCCTTCTTTAAATCCTTTTGCGTTGCAGCAGCAGCCTGACGGTGCTGCCGGTAGAGCTGAGGCACCGTTCGAAATTATTAACCCTATTTATCAGGTATTCACAGCTCATTTCCAATAGTATGTCAAGAGCAGAACGCAGACATAATAAAGTTTCAGTGCAAGAATGAACATTTTGGTGCTCCCTTTCAAAATACAGGTTTTGCTGCCACACATAAAGCTGAGAAAAGCAGTCGGTACAGATGCTGTCAGCCTCCGTTTTGAACAACGGCAAATTTGCCCAGCCAAGGTATTTGCATTTTGCTCCATGCAAAGCTCTCCCTTCATTAAGGCTCTTAATGTCGTTATCAGTATTCTTGTTATTTGTCCAACTATGTACTTAAGCCAGAAATTGAGAAGCCAGGTCTATTGTACTCACTCGCACACAATGGTTCACAAGGCTGCGTGTATTCTTACTACCGCGTACACGTCCCGTGAAACGCAGGCTTAGATGGCAAATGTGGTTTGCATTAACTGCACGCCAAGTCCCACGCAGGACTGAGGACTGCTCGACCCGAGAGTGCCCAGTGTGATACATCCCATTTATATACTTACAGAAGACCTAAAAACAAAGGGCTACGCCTGACGGGCCACCCGTGAACTAGCGCTGCCGTGCCCTTTGTAAATAATTTACAGTAGGAGTACAAAAGGAGAAACTGAGGATCGGATTGTCAACCCAGACTTGGGTTTTCTTTGTTTCCGCTAGTTAATATTATAACCTTGGTTTTATTTCACCTCGCTCTGTGCTCTGTTCATGAAATAATTGTAATATGTTTCCACTAGAAACCAGAATTTTATGTAAATATCACAGAAAATTGTACTGGATGAAGTTACATCCAATTTCCTAACAATCTGTAAAAGCAGAAGGCTAAAGGAAACCATTCAAGGAAAACGCTCTAGGAAAATCCATGGTTTTTACAGAATATTTAGAAAATATGGGTGAAAATCTATTCGAGCCAAGGCTGGGTTTGCCAGCACAGAAGGTAAGCACAGAGGCTCCAGGTAGACACCCTGCCTGGAAGGTGAGCTGGTGGACTGGAGTAATTTCTGCTCCAAAGCCAACACCTTGGAGCTGTCATCCCTCTCCAAAGCAGAATCGCTTTCCAAACCAAAACAGACCTCTGCCAGTGCTACTCACTCCCCAAAAGATGAGATTGAAAGCATTAAGCTAATCTGACAGTTGTTCACCACCAGTTGCTTGCTGGCAGGTCTATAACAGCTTGCTATTCAGGCCACTACTGCCCAGCCTGGCCCCATTGTCCCAGAGACACTGGTAACCGAGGACCAACATCACACGTGTGATAAAGCTGAGACTCCAAACCACCATACGAGGAGGGTTTGCCAAGTGCCAGCAGCTCAGCTGTCCTGCCCCTGGCCCAGACTGTCCGGCCCATGGTGCCAGCCTGTGTGGGACAGCGGGGCTCAGCTCGGTGCAGTGCCACTCTGGCCCGTCTCCTGCACGCCAGAGCACAACGGGAGAGTCGGCTTTGTCGACCTGTGCTGAGAACAGAAGCCACAGACCTGTTTATTAAATATTTCAGAATTTTTAACAAGGCAGGGGAGTACAACAGCCAGGACCAAAGGCTGACACTGAGCAAGAGTAAAACATACACTAATTCCAAAGTCTTGAAAGTCTTCAGTGAAGTCTTCCTGGGTTCAGCCAGGAAAGGGT
>NW_010231829.1:2778-17504 GCF_000690775.1 Eurypyga helias | reverse complement strand
GATTCTATGATTCTATGATTAACTGGTCAGGAGTTCTTACTTTCTTCTGAGCTGAAAATGATCAAGAAGATCCTGCAAACTGGCCATTCTGGTCAAAGCTCGTCAGTCACAAAATATAAAGTTGGTGTTTAGGCTGCCTTTCATCAGAACACCTGCTGCCATCTTCCTTAGTAGGTAAAAAACTTCAAATGAAGTAACCTGGCCTAGAAATTATGAAGAGCTGGTTGAGAAAATGCCTATGTTTTTATAAAATATGAATACAGTAAAACTATGAATTTTAGATTTAAAAGACTCTTTAAAAGATTTTATAAAGGTGTGGAAGGCAACATAGACTGAATAGTTTATGCTGGGAGCATAAAACAAATTCATGATATCAAAATGCATGTAAACTTGGTATTCACAATTTTGGACTAGATTCCGCTTTTACACAGTGTCTAAATCACCTAATGTTTGTACTTTATTTTTAACATATTGTAAGTACATTGAATTCATGTGAGACTGTCAATCAGGATCTTTCAAGAGAGATTTTCTATTGACACTTTAAGAGTCCCAAATTTTATCAGTACCGATTGAAACAAATTTGTCTGACAACCAATGAAAATTATTGGTTAAACTGATTAAAAAGAGAAACTCACTGAATTTGTCAATCATTTCTGTTTGTAGGCCTCTTCAGTAGACTGCTTTAGTAGAGGTTGGCTGCTCTACTTTCTCTCCATGCCAAAATGATATTTTGGGCTTGTTGTAAATTTAGTGGTCCTATTTACTTACAGCGTAACCCTACATTACTCACCAACAGTTGATTTCAGACCAAACAGGGTCAATTCAGATCACTGTGGTATGTCTTTCTGTTAAGATTCAGCCTAACAATAAAGACTGTAGTCTAGTTTGTCAACAACTGGCAGTTACTATTAACAATACCTGGAAAGACTAGTCATCATTATTTTGGATTATACTAATAGGTGTGCAGAAGGGGATTAGTGCATCCAGCCAGTTATACTGGAGAAACCTGACATGAAGAGGAGTAGATATAGACAGCAGTTGTTGGGATTCATATTTCCCAGTGATACAATGATTATTGACTTCTTCCATTACCTCAGGTTTGATCAGGAGAGTTGGTACCAATCAGAACACTTGCATCTGGTTTGCTACTGGTCAGTAGAGTTCAAGAGGGATTAACAGGTTTTAATTTTTGAATAGACAGAAAAAGTGATACTGGCAACAGCCTTCTGCTGGTAAAAAAGTTTACCCAATCTTGATATTCTGGTAGATAAAGTAACAGACTTTAATGGAGAGACCATATTAGAGTCAACCTGTCAGGCAGCTACCCGCTTTCTGACATTCTCAAAGTCTGAATTTTCAGTTTATTTTTTTTCACCAATATTATTTCAGACCACTTGTGCTGACAAGTGCCCAGTAGATCTATCAAACATCATGAGGTGATTTTTGCAGCAGCTATTGCAAATAAGAATCTGCCATACAGTAAGTGTCATCAGAGATGTTTATTAAGAAAGAAAGAAAGGTCACCTGTTTTCAGGTTTAGAATACTGTCAGCTCAACGGTCAGAAAAGGCTATGGTCAACTTGGACCAGACATAATTTCTTTAGCTTTTATTAAACCGAATGATATCTGTGATAGGCAGTAGCAGGCTGCAAGGTCTGCTGGATCAAAAGAAAAATCAGTTGGAAGCAACTTGTTCATACTATCTTGCCTCCTATGTGAGCAGGAAGCTTCCCTCAGCCATAAGGAACGTAAATCTGGTAAAGTAATAGGGCTGGTAAGATCACTGCTGGTGACAGGTGAGTTTTGTGGTTTGTTTGTATAGGGTCTTAAGTCCAGTGAGTGATCTCTCTTCCCCAGGACTTGAGAAAGTTTATTCTCGAAAATAAGGTGCAGGGTGTACACAGCATCCACAGAAGCCTTATTCCTTGGTCAGCTGCAATGAGTATCATTACTGTTGTATTCATGACTCAGTCAGCAGTGTACCTTGGGGCAAAGTTGGAATATTTGGTGTGAATTTAGACTAGAAGTTTTGCCTTTGGCTAGGTTCCCATGTTACAGATGTTTTATGAGGAAATAACTGAGTTTAGAGAGCCATGTCCAGTTATTTTTGTCTGTATCTGTCAGGCACTTGTTTCAGCACATCAAGCAAGCCTAGAAGACCTGAGGAATTGAATCAAACTCTCAAGGAAGTAATACTGATGAAAGAACTCCCAAAAGGAACTAAGAGCTCTATTTGGATGAATGACAGTTAATAGCATTTTTCTCAGTTTCCATTGGTGCATGGCACAGCCGAGTCCTGCCCATTCTGCCTATTTACTATTAATACTGTTCAGCCAACAGACACATTGGAGAAACAGCTGTTTGTGGTATTGTGTTGTACAAATTCTGCTTAAAGAAGATCTTAGATGCACTGATGGCATTTGCCTTGTTCTCTCAGCATGGTGAATGTCTACAGCTGACAGTCAACCCAGTCAAGCAAAAAGAAATGTGTAGTGGAGGAGAAATTATGAATCAAAGTGTGGACATATTCTATTTATAAATTCCTGTTACAGATACATGTTCTAGGAACAGAGATGGGAAAATGTTACTTCTGAACACTTTTTCAGTTTCTCTGGTGGTCCTATTTCTATGCTCAAGTCCCTGGCTAAAGAATGAAGTATTATCAGAGTTAGCTGCTGCTTGTGCAGCGTCTTTTTAAGAACTAATTTCCATAACATAACTCATAAAAGCCAAAATGGATAGCAACTTCCAGCCTGTCTTCCCAATATTCAAGATTTGTTCTCAGAAAGAACTTGGACACCAATATGTAACAGTGCCATCTGGTCTTATCAACAATGACAATAATATTAAAGTTGGGATGTTTAACTGTTCAAGGATGTTTAACTGTTAATTTCCCACAGATTAAAAGACTGTACATCAGTCCTCAGAAATATTCCTGAAATGCTCTGATATTTCAGGTATTATGAGTTTCAAACTGCTGATACTGTTGATTTGACCAAAAAAAAAAAAAAAAATTGGGGAGGCAGAAATGAAATTTGTTAATTTCTACTTTTGTGTGGTCATTTTTTAATACCCTCTTATGAAGAACTGGTTTCTTCTTCGAAAGCAGTAGACAAATACACAGATAACACTTTCCCCTAACTATCTTGAATATTCTAACATGACATATTTTAAAACACCTCTAATGTTTTGACATGTAGAAAATAATGGTGCAAACTTATGAGCTAATTAAAGGGAAAGAAAAAGGTTGCAGGTATGTGACAGATAGAGAAGGCAAAACAGATGACATGGTATCAAACCTAATTCTTTTTCAAATTAGCAATAAATTTACTGGTTGTGTTACACTTTCAGTCAAAGTATGTGAGGGAGAATGGAGTGGCAAAAGTTTTGCACTGCTTTTACCAAAACAACGGCTGTATGAAACAAGAAATTGTCACTGCGTGTGGAAGCAGGTTTTTGTTTTTCTTTTTTTTTAACCAATGAATACAGTCTTACACTTACAGTATTTGAAACAGAAATCAAAAACTCTCTGCTAGGGAATTTATATCTATGAGAACACAAATTATAAATATTAGATCGTTACTATTGTCTTTTATATATCTTTCCTGCATGAAACAGGTAAAAAATGGACAGAAAGCAGCCAAGGAGGATGGATACTTCCTTCATACAAAGAATGATTTTTGAATAGTTAATATAAACTTGCAATAATCTTATCTGCAAGTATTACTTCTTGATCTGTGATCCAGTGCAAAGGTTGTATAAATCTACAATTACACTGTAAAACCCCACAGAAAAAAAAAAATATTTCCATAGAAAAATCATGTCTTTACTTTGCCTTAACACTGGGTCTACACCCTTTCTTTCGACTGATGACAGAAGTAACTGCTGGGTGTTGGTAATGCTAGCAAGAGCCTGAGGGATGTGAAGGAGCTCCCATGAATCCTGAGAGTTTGAACTAAACTGTCTTTAAATTAAGCTGTAAACAACGGTTTATCTTCTGAAAGAATTTGCATGGAAAAATTAATTATCCAAACTAAACTTAAGGCTGTTAGCTGGTCATCAGTATTCCCAAAGAAATAAAAAAACCAGCCCAAAACCAAGTTTGTGGGAAGCTACATCAGGATTTTGTGATAGCTTTCAAAGCCTCTCAGCTGCCAGGACTGGGGCAGGTGAAGCCTGCTCTAAAACACACCAGGGCCCATGGGCACACAGAGACTTCATACCCACCCTCTGAATCCTTGTTGCTGGCACCCCTTGGGTTAATGCAGGAGCAGCAAGTTATCTCCAGCCCTGGGTCTCTCATTTGTCAGTTCTCCCTGTGGGCCCTGGCTTTGCACTTCAGGCACCAGCAGTTGTTGGCAAAGGCAGCTGAGCCAGTACTCAGGTAGGGCTTTCCCATCTAGGAAGTTATGGAAAGAGGACATCCATCTACTCAGTTTTGCACTTCCTGCCATAAACATGGAAGCAACCAACACCCTCTCCTTGCACAAGACATCCCATTGGCGTGTATTTAGAGCCATTCTGCAATGGTGCAACACCAAGTCCAGTGTCTGGATCGCTGCAGCCGAACACACCCTGCACAAGGTGCAGTGAGAGGCATCAGCATCGACCTCCGGAAAACCTGGTACTTTCTGCGCATCATTCCTTGATGTATTCATCTGACTAAACTTTGAAACCCTAATAAGATTGCCAGATGTAATAGTTATTCTCAGCTGCACTCATAAAACTGATAGAACAGAAGTAGCTAGAGCAATTTAAAAAAAGGGAAATAGTCTAGACCAATATTTCTGGGTTCACTTCTGCTATATTAATTGTCCTCTGTTCAAAAGAATAAATGTAACTTTCTGCTGCAGACAAAAGAATTCCAGCAGAACTGCAGTGTATTCTGTAAAATCAATATTAATCATTTTCAAATTGTTTGCTTGTTGACTTTCTGAGGACAGCAAGAAATCCTTAGGGCAACTCATGCACAGTACAAACAAAATGTTCAACAACAAGAAAATATGTTTGGCGTTCTTTTGCCTCTTACATTTCACATTTGACCTTTAGAATATTGTTGTCATTTATTCACATAAAGGGCCATAAAATGTGATGAATAACCAATATCTAACCCGTAGTCATGCTTATGTTGTAGAATTCTGAAAGTACCTATGAATTTAATTAAATGTCTAATATGCTAGTTTAAACTTTTTTTACCTTATTTTGTGATTTCTTGACTACTGCTAATGAGCTGTGAACCATACAAACATGAAGAAAACCCCACAAGTTTACCCCAAGAACGTCAGTCATAGAAAATAAAGTCCAGATGTAATTTGGACTGAATTATTATATTCTTTCCAACAGATAAGCCGGTTTTATTTTACTGAGCATCCTCAAAGTGTTCTTATTTTATCAAGACTCCTCTCATGCTGCTTTTTACAATGACAGGGTATTCATGGCAGTGATTGGATCCTATGGAGAGGATTATTTTGCTCCTGTTCTACGAAGAGCCTGCTTCAGATGACTGTTTCAAAATGAGAGTGCTACAAGAAAACATAAGCAGTCTGAGATTTAATCAAATTACATAAGCATTAATCTAATCACTGTTAAGAAATATAAAGCCTGTTAAGTATTGCTATTAACCCCATCCTTCTCTCTGGTTATGGGGTAAAACCTCGATTGTGACTACTGCAGGTTTTTGACTACAGTAGCAGTTGCAGCTATCGCTTCACTTAGCCATCAGAATGTAGAACTTCACTTGCCTGCTGTGCATCCCTCTGAAGGTTGATTTGTTCCTCAAGGGCAGTTTGTCTGAACAGCAATTTCACTGGGATAAGAAGGTTTACTGCAAGTAAGGAAATAAAGAGAATAAATGTAAGAATGCCCTATTTAATATGCTAAAATTTATATTTTTTGCAAATGAAATGAGGCAGGAAGATTTTGAATAATGTTACAGAAAAAAAACCACTAATACATATATTTTCCCCACAGCATCCTGTGGCTCTGATCCCAGAATCACATTTCTAACCTCCACATTGTACTCAAATATAGACAGAAACGATCTCTGCCACCCTTATTTTCCTTCATTTGATTTTCCAGCTTTTGAGACATTAAAGCATCTAATTATTTTTATACAGACATGATCTCTTCATTTGTGCTGTGGTATGTGAACACACACACAAGCATGCACATATCATGCTTACACACACAGTTTTGAATTAATCCTATTTTTTGGAAGTCTATTTATCAGAGGATATTAGAATTTTAAATTACCTTCTGATGCTTTATCAAATCACTTAATAAGCCCAAAGAGACTGTGTTTTCAGAGCATCCTTGTACTAGGTATAAGCCATGCCTATTACGCACTGCCGAAGTATTTTTCTTCCGCTGGGTAGTGTGTTTCTAGAGCTGTTTCTCACCAATTCACTTCACAATTTCCTTAGATATTATTTCCCTGGCAAGCTTATGTTGTCTGGCACAATTGTGTATAGGTGTTATCATAGGTAGAGATGAAAAGGTTTCAACAAAGTAATTGACAGACAACATGGATAGCTAGTGGGTTCCTGTTTTTAACATTTTGGCCATATCCTGTCTTTCTGCTTTTTAATTGTTTCAAAGAGCGCCTTTAACGTATTGTGAGACAGAGAGATACGTTCTTTCCAAAGCATGGAATTACAGGCTGCAGTTTTATAGCTCACAGCAAGCAACCTAGAGGACTTATTAGTTCTTCATGATTCCCTCTCAATGTCTCAGCAGTGAGGAGAAGACAAACAACCCGCTGGATGACTGATGCTGTGCCTGCCAAGGAGGAACTTTAAAGCATGATTCTCTCTCTCTCAAAAAAAAAACCTGTCTGGGCATGATCCTGCAGTAGCAATGGCGTGGGCTGAGTGGAGACACAATCTGTGCCCTGCTGTACAATGAAAAGTGAATTAACATGTGGTGTAAAAACAAGTTTTTAAGCCTTTTGTTCCTGCCTCCTCCTGGCCCACAGCGCTCGGAGGGTCTCTATGGCACACTGCTCTCTGTCAGTGTGTGTTCTCGTACCTGTGCCAGGCTGCAAGTGCGAGGCGGGTAGAGGTGGCTCACACTGGGCTTCCCCGCTGCAGGGGTGGAGGTGCAGAGCCAGTGAGGGAGGCAGCAACCTCCAGGTCCTGCACCTCACCAGTTTAGGGCATGCAGGAGCTATGTGGGCTGCCCTGAACCCTCAGAATGCATCTTCTGAGATCTTGAAGGTATTCTGGGAGATTTGGGTTCAAAATTCCCCTCTTAAAACACGTCATAATTGAAGCAAACAAATACCAAAGATGTATATAGGTGCCAAAACCTAATCACTATTGAGTTAATGAATATACAAATGAAAACTAACATTATCATCAGTCTCAAACATAGTTTGTTCTCTGAACCTTGTAATTCCAAAGGGTCTGTTATCCACATCTTTCATTGTTTTTCTCCTCCAAATCATGCACTCTCTCTGTCCCCCATGCAGCTGTTTTCCTTCTGCTCTGTTTCTTCTTGCTCTCCTCAGACGCCCTGACATATATATCCTTTGTCAGATGAGACACATGGTCGGACTTACTGAGCGATCTACTGGGTGCCTGCTTGACCCCTAGAAGGCAGGCTCAGGAGATCCTTATACCTGAGCATGATGCCACAGGGGCAGAGGATCACACACCTTTCGTGCAATTTCATTGTTTGTACCAAATTCCTGTGATTTGCAGTCTTTTACTGGAGTAAGGCCATGAAATGTGTGAAACAAACAGACCTATATCTTCTTCCAAATGAAATTTTCGGTCACAGGGACATAGCACATAGTCCCTCCTATCAAAGAGAATCCCTGGATGGCACATGGGCTCCTCAAACTACAGGAGCCAAATTGCAACCCTGCTTTGTAACCTATGTGCCAAGTCTACCTCAAAAAGGATGCTAGTAACATATATTTAAAAGGTGGCCATTTCAACTCCCATGGGAATATTCAATTTCAAATGGGAACATTTTCAGTAAAATACAATTTAATTTCAATTAAATCATCTGGGCCCATAAATTTGCCTTTTTTAAAAAATTTCATTTTGTTTTTGTAATCACAATATATTGGAGCCAAAAAAAAAAAAAAGAATTTCCACTCCAGGGCATAATGAATTATTGATTAAGGCCACTAGATCAGTATGAATTCATATAGGAAACCAAAAGTAAATCTGTAAATGAAAGGGTTTTAAATATATACTTAGAAAAAAGGATTTTGGCAATGCTGAAATGAATATTGGACAGAAAATTATCTAACGGTCTGTCAGGTCAGTTCCTGATCTCAGTAAATTGCAATTTAGGACCTGAATAATGTGGACAAATGAATCCAATAAAGAAAACAGCTTGTAGAAGAGCTAACACTGAAAATGTGACAGCATTTAAATCCTGGTCATGTGAAAACATTGGTTATACAGATCAGACAAAGGATTTGTGAAGAACAGAAAGACTTAAATGCCTTTCCTCAATAATAGCTTAAAATTAATGTCCACTGAAATAAATGCTTGCACATGGATATTTCATAATGAGGAAAATGTGAGGTTCTCCAGATACCAACTTTTTTTCAGGTCTGAAAGGTGATATGTTGGGATAAAAAGCAATACTTTTTTGTAAGAACTGCACTGGTCTGTAAATTATAGTGAGTGGACCAAGTTCATCCTTAACTTAAACAAGTGCAATTCCTGTTGCGCACAATGCTATTACCTGTTCACATATTATTTAGCTTAAGCCTTTCTTCAAAAAAATAATTAGAAAAAAATGGAAGTTATTTCATTTCAGAGAATGTTTAATGTATTGAATATTGTCTCATATTCCCCTCATTACAGGGAGTTCTGCTGCTCTCCTGTATCTCTTCGTAGTTTTCAAAATATGAAAAAAATATGAAGGCTCTTAATGCCTTCAGTGATGATAAATCAGAAAAATAAACAAACAAATAATAAAATAAAACCCAACAGGAAAAAACAAAAAACAAAACAAACAAAAAAAAACCCCACCCAACAAGAAACCACCTAAGCCATCCACCTTATGATGAAACCCTAAGGTAAATTTGTTTCAAGAAATTTTGAGGGACATCCTTAAAAACTTTTTTTGTTCCCTTACAGCCATACACCAAAACACTTCTTCATGGAAAATGTCTAATCTGTAAATTTGTGCATGGAGAAATTGGGAAAAATTGATATTCCAGCCAGTTGTCATATTCAGCAAATACCAAGCTTAATTTTTGCAAGGAAAATATAGCACAAGGAACATATATAACAACTCCCAGGTTTGTTAAATCTTCTATGAATTCTCATACTGCATTAGAAAGTTATTCTTAAAATAGCTGAAAAACTCTGAAGCATATAGTAAGAGATCCACAAGGATATTCCTACAGGGCGAGGCAGGACAGGGGTGTCAACAGAGTGCCCTCACACCTCACTGCCCATCAAGTGGGGCAGGCGACATGCTGGAACACACCAGGCCTCCTTCCTACATCCAGATCCCCAGTTAGCTGCCATAGTTGAAAAGAGCCAGGAATTTTCTCCTAAATTATATTCAGGAAAGAGGGATGTTTAAAAGCTGTTAGGGCTGTAGTATTCCTGAGGATATAATTTCAAACTCAGCTATGAGCTCTTTTTTCTTCTTGTTTTAATAACATAGCTTGTGTGCGAAGCACTTCAGAATAAATGTTTTCTCAAACAGCATCCACGGATGAAATTGTTTCTCAGTTGCAAAAGTTAAGAGACTGTCAAAATCATACAGGGACTAATGAAAATTAATGTCTACTTGAGTGTTTACATGAAGACTTGCAAGGCTATCAGGACCAATCTTTAGGTAAATTGTAAATGTGTCATGATATCTTTAGAGACTAAATGTGTTTCTACTCTGAAAATGGACTCTGTCAAATAGCACTATAGGATTATGTGTATTCTGTAAGTCAAAACACTTCTAGCTCTTTGATTTATATACACATTAAAAGCAGTATACATTTCTTCTAACTGCAAGGGAAAATTCTTCAGTGGGATATGAAATTCAATTTGATTTCTTTCACCTTTTGAAAAGTACAGGAGATACAGGAGAACAGCAGAGGACACTGTAATCAAACGAAAATGGTATGACAAGTAGTCAAAATAAGATGAAGTGAAATGCCAAACAAAAGAAAATGACTTTGGGATGTTATGCTGAAAGAAAATGGGTGCAAGAAATTTTTCAGGACAGAATATTTTATCCTTAAGCCTGAGAGGAAATCGTCTTATTTTAGAACATTCTGGACCTGAATTATAGTCCAAAATGTATAGTGTTTTTGTCTTCAGACTTGTTGGTCCAAAAGCTCAGCTTCTCACAGCCTTACACATGTCCACGTGTGAGCTTTATTGTTAGCTCCGATCAGTGTTTCCCTAATGTCACAAAATTAACATGCCATGTCCTCTTTATTCTGCTTCAAGTTTCTGTTTTTAACAAAAAAGTTCTTTGAACATCCTATTTTTCCAGCAATGAGTAACTGACTTATGTATAGTTTGTAAGTTTTGGTTTTATCTTCTAAGCTTTAATTAAATTATTATGGCCTTTAGGAAAACACAACATAGTTAGAATTCACTTTGCATAGATGAGAGTGAAACAAGTATCCCTAGGGGTCATGAACCAATTAATAAAAGCAAAACAACAACTAAATATTGCTCTGTTTGGGAACGAAGTGAATTTCATTTAGCAGAGATGAGCAATGAGCAAAAGGGAATTTAATGATGTAAAGGAAATCTTATCTCCAAGAAGTTATGCAATTATGCAAATAAGAAAACAGCATTTTAAAAATTAACTCAAAACATGCAAAGAAGCTTCTTCCTTACACCTTTATGTATCAGGTGATAATGATAGTTCACAGCAATAAACACAATACTAACGATGATGGATAAGATGCAGTGCATGGAAGAGATCAGGCTATAAATCCTCTCAAATTAAATTCTGAAAATGAAATCAATAAAAGACAAGAAGATATTAACATAAGCCCAAAAAAATAAGGGAAATAAAACTCTTCACCACATATATAAAAGGAATAACATAAAGAGTATCCCTTTTAATCTCTGTTCTGGAGAGCGAAATATCTGAAACATTCCCCAGTTATTTTTGAGAGTTTCTAGGAGGGGCTGTCTGAAATCCTTTGCCATTGAAAGAGTGCTAATTAATAGATATTCTTAATTTGCATATAATTTTATATTTTCCTCCAGCATCTTACTGTTTAATCTTTAATGGTAGCTGCTTCTACCCCTTGGCATGTGGTAGGCATATTTATCTCCCAAATTCTGAGTTATGTATTTAGGCCATTAAATTAAAGGATGCTTTCTTTTTAGTCTTTCTACATGTAAAGCTGTTATTCGACTTACAAATTGTTTTCCACAGTGCTGGACAATTCTTTCAAAGCTACTTTTCTCCTTCCCTTTCACTACCTTTAGCAACGTACCTGACCCTGCGCTAGGCAACAGCAACCGCAGTCTGCACTCGGCAGAGGCTCCCGCGGCTGCCTCGCAGGCAGATGTTGGGCAGCTGCACGCACTCAGCAGATGCAGTGGGCAACCCCAGCCCAGAGGTACCCCAGCCCCGAGGCAGCTTGTGAGCAGAGGGTGTCCTGGCTGTGTCCCACGGCAGGCTCTCAGGAGGGAGGCGAGAAGGGCTCTAGTTGAGCATGGAACTTTGTGTGGTTTCACAGCTTTGGTGCTCCAGGGTCTTTCGGTTTCCACCCCTCCCGCTGCAGAGCTTAAGGGCAGTTGGTTTCTCTGAGATCACAAAAAGGTGGTGACAGAGCAAGGGTGTAAGAAGCAGAGGAATTTGCATGGGGGAAAGTGCAGAAGTCACAGTGAAGTCATCATCCTCACAAACCTTCTGCCTCGCATTTTTCAGCTGGTAACTGATGGCACCCCTTTGCAGGGAGGGCTACGAGCTTTATTGCTGAGGTAATGCTTGGCATTTGTGAAGCTTTTCAGTGAAAAGTCTTCACACTTACCAGCAGGGATAGATTTTTGGGAGGTTATGGCATTCAGTGATGTAACAATATTTGCTATTTCTGTGAAGCTCCACTAGCTAAGTCTTTTTGTCATACTAGGCATAATCCATGACATCTTTAACTGATCATCTACATAGCACGTGTGTACATGGACTCCCCAGGAAGATGGATCCTCTTGGGAATGAAGAGAGCGCACAAACACCAGAACCACCCTCATTTTTTCAGACTGAGGCAGAAGTTCCTACTCGTACCTGTCTAGTCAGACTTGACTAATTGGATCACTAAGGCAGGATAACAGTTGTGTTGCCTTCCGCTTGACATGGCTGGCAAACTACTGGCAAGTTTGTCAGAAGCAACCTCTGAGCCCAGCAAGTTCACAGCCATGATACTGGCATTGAGTACAAAAGACAATTTTCTCAATGCTTTTTCTTCCAAATAGTATCTTTAGTGCCCACATGCAGGATCAAGTAGCCCATGTAAAGAAGATAATCGTATTTGTTTAGGAAATGTCAGTAAAAGCAGCGCTGTGCTTTCAATCAGGTCTGTCTTCTCTGAACAGGTTGTTTCTTCAGCTCGAAGTCAACAAGTCCTGTAACATGTTTTTTTCTCTGAGTTTCATTAAAATAGATGGCCACAAGTGCCTTTGCAGCTCTGCTTTCCTGTTGATCAGGCGGAGCTGCCCCAAGGCAGGCTCATGGGGAACAACACACAACTTGTTTTTTGTTAACACTCTTTTTTTAAAGACAACATTTGTATCATAAAGTTTGTCCTTATGAGTAAGTTGTAACCTGAAGTTGTTACATTCCTAGAGCTGCAAAGCATTACTCTCTCCTCTGCTATCAATGGAAAAAACCTCCCCGACAAGTTTTCCAACTACCATTGCCCGTGGTTACAGAAATGCCTCTCACTCAGCTGGAGCTAATTGCTGCCAGTTAGACTGCAAAGAAGAAAGCACTGGTTTCCCCTTGTCAAGAATTTCTGAACCACAAACCACAAATATAAGTAGAACGAGCAGCTTCTAACTTATGATATCACATTTCCTGGAAAAATAAATAAATAATGTGCCCTACGTACAGATTTTTGTTGTTGCTGCCTGCCTCTATTTATGCCTGCTGCCTTGAGTGTGCTGCACTGTCACTTCCATCTCTTCTCCTGACCCTTGATTCCTCCCATTCCAGTGCTGGGTCTGTCACTGGTAATTATCCATCATTTGAGCACTGACATGTAACTACAAGCAGAGGACACCTGATCTGTCATTGTGCTTGCTGATAAAATGTAGTGGTGTTGTACACATCACAAAAATGCCACATGAAGCCCAGAGAACTTTTTCTGTGGTAGGGATGTTAGCAAGCTAAATGTGAACGGAAATACATTTTAAAAGGGCACAGTTAATTATTCAAGCAATCTTTTTTTTTTTTAATGACAAAAGCATTGCAAAAATAATTTTTTTCATATTTTGGAAGTAATCATAGAAAACACACTTTCTGTTACCAAATTCAGATGTGTTCTTCAAAAGTTTTGGGAAGTGGCTTACTCAGATAACGAATAGAAATCATAACATATGTCTTCTCCAATCCATTGCATCCAAGTAATACACAAATCAAGCTTAGAACAAACCAGACAAGCACTATAAATTGGATAATTAATATTTCTGATGCTATATCTGCCTTTTTGCATTTATTCTACAAAAGAGGATTAATTTGTTGAATATATCAATCCATTGATCGTTTATTAGGCTTTAATTATAATTACAACATCCAAATACCATGTGAAAATATACATATATATTCATATTACTCGTCTCTTGTTTGTGTTGAAGTTCTCAAATCTTGCTCATATTTCTTCCTTTTGGCTGGTAACACTGTGGAGTGCCTTATTGATTGTGACTTGCCATCATTTTCATAAAAGCATAATCCTATTGATGTCATAACTTATTTCTGAGATTGTTAGACATCATGTCACGGATTAGAAGGGTCTTTCATTTAAGTAGCAAGAACACAGAAAGCCATAAAAATCTAAAACCAGCAAATCTAACTTAATTTGTTGTGACAGAAAGCAAAGATGAAGGAATTAAAACTGTGATGACTCTAATTTGAACTGTTGTAAATGTTCAGGCTTATGCAGGTTGAATTTGAATTACATAAATCAAATATTAATTTCTTTCATAGTCTTTTTTGAGAACTGTAACTTCACTCAATATATTTAAAGAGTTTTGCGAAAAGACTGGGGTAATAATAGTCACCTAGCAACATGTTTGAAAAATCAAACCAAAAAGCAGGTATAATTTAAGACAAATGCAGTCTTTGTAAATGAAGTTGTTGGTACATAAAGGTTGCGCAGTGGTTCTTTTTGCTCTCATCCCCGGAACACTAAATCTCTCCCTTTGGGAGTCTGCAGGGTGGATGTCTTCTGGTTTAACACCACTGCATTGCACTGTTTTAGGACCAATACCTGCACTGGTGGCAGCTATTTCACATTGCCCACCTACCATAACAAACACAGCCTTGGTGCTCTGCAGAGCTTCTCTGTGAGGTAATTTCGAATTAAGTGTTGGAGCACATCAGACGGCTTTATTGTTAAGCATGGATTGTTAAATTCTTCTTTATATCTGATGCAGTGTGGTGCTTTGAGAATCAGAAAAAAGAAAACAGTGTCTTTATCTTAAGTAAAAAATTTATAGCTCATTTCTGCATTCCGGGAGACTGCACAGTATGAGCTGATAAGTCCTCTGGAGTGGTTATGAATATGTGCA
>NW_010231829.1:0-2755 GCF_000690775.1 Eurypyga helias | reverse complement strand
GAAAGAGTGCTTTGGATGTGATCCCATTTGTTTCTGCACAGTGGCAACTGACAGCTTCAAAGAGAGCTCTTTCTTTTCTACTCTAGCTATCTGCCCATATGACCAGTGAACATCAGGTTCTGATGATTTGTGTTAGGCTGATATGGTGTTTGCTGATTCACATGAGTGGATAAGTATGGGCAATAAGAAAGAGTTAGTTGTAGAGAGATGAGATGTATTGCTGTTCAATAAAAATAAGATTCCTTTATTTCTTTCCATCCCATTGCCTTTGCTTCCTACAGTGGTGAAAATGTAAAGATGAAGACTAGGCTTGCAGAATATAAAAAAAACCACTATAGATGTAAATATTGTAATAGTAGAAAATGTTGTTACACAATGTAAAACAGGAGAATAGGGAAGAATAGGCAGACGAAAGAGGTTTCACCTGATGAACTTGCAGACCTTTTGAATCCATGTCTGCAACACTGGTATCTCATTCCAGCCTCAACCACTCTTATAGTTAAAGGTTAGTCAAAGCCTATTTCTCTACATTGATTGTAATGGGAATGTAATCTTAATTATGAAAACTCTGAGTTACTTCAGATGACAATTATTACTTTTTAATTCTTTCATAATGCCTACATTTAATTAAAGAAATCTCAGTGATGGCTAGCAACTTTACTCTACCTAAAAGCATGCTGCAGACATGCTTAAAAAAGCATCATTTTCTGGTATCATAGAGTTAAGGCACACTTAACAACCCAGACAGCTTTCAGCTTTCAGCATAATAGTAATGGTCATAACAAAGTCTTTTGGTATGCATATGATATTTACCATCATTCCCAAAGTTACTCTGCCAGGCACTTAAAATAAGATTATTGGCCCATGTAAACCCATACTGAATTATAAACTGTAGTATACACAAAGCAATATTCATGCTTTCAAGGAAAAGGGAACAGCCTAATTTCTTAACTCATGACATGCTCCTGCACTCCAACTGATACGCTTTTTTCTAAAATTGCTATGTATTTATGTTTACTGGTCAAACATTTCACAAGAGAACTTGATGGGAACCAGCCAGGTGTGCAGCCCCCTCACTGTGTCTTTCGCTAGCTTTTCACTTTTCCCTTTTGTTGCTCAAAGGTTTTCCCACTCCTTGTGGTTCATCAGGAGGGGTAATTAATATAGGTGGAGGGCTACGTTAACATGGTAACTGGTATACAAGGTCGCAGGTTCAGCTTGAGTTTCTGTGCACAATATTGCACTGGGTTGGAGATACAGAGATATCCCTTCCCAAACTGCTGATCTGTCAGTTTTTCCTTAACACCAAGGAATAAAGCAGTAGCTCCTGTGCCAAATGCAGTTTGGTATCAATTTTATCAGAATGTACAAGGCAGAAACCTGCACGATGTCTCAACATTTGGGATATGTCCCTGCACTGTCCTAGTAAAAGTCTTAGTCAATGCAGAATTGCTCTCAGGATCCAGTTCAAAGTGTTCCTGGTGAATAAAATAATCTCGGCTCCCCTGAAAGTTAATTCTGAACTCTTTCAAGGTTAGGAAAGCCTACAAATATTTATCTTCAGAATTTTAGATGCACGTCTGTCTCAGGCAGCAGCATCACTTTAGTTGAGAGCACCTGCTTTTTGTCCATGCTTCCATGGTGACACAGCAGTTAGAAATTAGTAAAAAGTGATCATTTGCCTCCTTCCTACAGTTTCCTTTGCCTTGTTCCACTTACTCTGTGAAATGAGTGTACCATATTTTCCCCTGTAGTGGTTTGTTATGCTGCACTTGAGTACAAGAGAGGATGTACTCAGCGGCTTCCATTGAATCTCCCCTGGATAAGTGTTCAGTGTCTGAATTACAGGAAAAATACTGCTGAATCTTTATTTTCCTTTCCAGTTACTTAGCTAGACAATGGTCTAGCCAAATCACATGTTTCTAGTGGTTCTCACTCATTTCTGTAGGTGTTTCACTGGAATAAAATATGCACAAGCAAATGTCTTTTCAAAGAAGGTTGAAACATAGACTTCTTCATTGTACCTGTCCAAAATATGAGCTAGTATGAAAAGTCTGGATTCACTTTTGTCATTTAAAATGTCTCTATGATGCTTATTAACATGCTTTACATAGGGTGTTGCATGATACCTAGAGTAGCTGCTCACTACTTTTTACCCCGTTTCATTCCATTTACTCATATTAGTTACCAAACAATTTATAATTCAGTTGTGGTTTCATTAAAATGAAATTTTTGAGAACAAGTTTTTAAATTCTTTATATATTTGGTGAAAATTGCATTCTGATGTTTTCACAATATATGTAGATTTACTTTTTTCACTGGAAAGCTATGAGAACTGGAGAAAAAAAAAACAATAAGAGAAGTTAATATTCATAGATGATATTGACAAGGTTAAAGATACCAACTCAGACTCTTTTCCATAGTTTGTACTGACTGGTCAAACTCTCATAGTCCGTCTTTAATACACATCCTAAATTCTTCTCAAAATAGTCGTAAGGCTTCTAGTTTTCTTTTATATTTATTCATTGCAATCCTGGTTCTTCGTGGGCTCAGGAAAGAAAGCCATAGACTGAGACCTTCCCCTGTAACATAAAATAAAGCAGTTTCATTTAGACAGGTATAAGAGGGGAATTACAAAGTATATTAACAAGGGGCTTTGACTGAAGATGGGCTAGAATGTGAAAAATAAAATGGCAATATTGATATAATTTGAAGAAAACCGGAAAAACTCGCGGAGAAACCGAGTTCAGCGTTC
>NW_010231828.1:22830-30634 GCF_000690775.1 Eurypyga helias | reverse complement strand
TTCAATCCCTTCATCCAGGTCATTATGTACCCATACATTCAGAAATTGCTTCTGAAGGCAAGAGAAAGGGGCAGGATGCAGCCTGAAATCAAGTATTTGCATAAATGGGATTGCAACAGAAAGGGGATGTAGGAGAAAACACATTCAAGAAATATTGACACATGAAGGTATACAAATAAATATAACTGAACAGATACTGAAACATTTTACTGATATGTTCACTCAAGGGACAGAATTTTTTTCTTTGGGATAGAAAATATCAAAATAGTTTTCTGTGTTTTTATTTTGTATCAGTATTAACTCACACAAATTAAAAACCCTGCTAAAAGGGAACAGTTAATTGAATGAAAAAATGCTGTTTGTTTCCACTTCACATTATATCAGTATGCTCCCTCTGACTGTAGGAAAAATATTGAAGAGTCCAACTTTCTTATAGGTTTGGGAATACGATCAAACAATAAATAAGAATTCTTCTAGCACTCTATACTTTTCAAACCACTGGACAGCATTAATATTTTATGTATGAAACAGAAAATATTGGAAGGGATCCAAGACAGGCAGAGAGGTTATGTTATTTGCTAAAAACTACATAGTAACTCGGCAGCAAATCTGTCTATTCTTTTGTCCTTGTTTGTTTGTTTATTTGTGGTTTTGTTGTTTGGGGTTTTTTTTGGGTGGTGTTGTTTTTTGTGGTGTGCTTTGCTTTTTTATGACTTGTATATCTTAAATTTTTTATTTTAGTTCTTGGTGTGGGTCCACTGATTTTCCCTTGGCCATTAATGTAATTTTACTATAGAGGTATTTGTAAAGAAATTGTTTACTGGACACCAGCTTGAGACTGTTGAATCTTACTCCTTCTGGCATGTATCGTCCTTCAGCATAAACCTCAACATCCCTCCTATTCTCGTCCTTTCTCTTTACCATTTGAAAATCAGAGATAATTACTGAAAATAGTTTTTATTCTTTCCCCCTTTTTTCATACCAATGTACTTACACTGTCAATACCCTTCTACGCTGTACTTTTTTCCATACAATAATATTAATGTTGTTCTTTTCCCCTACTATAGTGAAGTACTTTTGAGGCTAATGTAGCTCCTATTAAAGTTAATGGATGCGTTACCATTAACTTCTATGGAGGAAAGATTAGCCTCTACCCTGTTGAGTTCCTTCAGGAGAGAATTCAACAGTTCAGCTTTTAATTCCTTATTTATAAAGCTATTACATACTTGTGGTATATTCCCTCTATTTCCTTTCCTAGTGCTCTCCTAGTTTCTTTCTCCATATTATAAATACATATTTCAAAATGTGCATTTCAAAATGTGTATTTGAAAACACGTAAACATGTTTGTGCCACAGTTGTTTATTTCTCTGTGGTCACCCTTTGGGTATAGGGAAACTTCTCTGCTAATGCAAGACAGCTCTATTAACTTCTAGGGAATTGCACAGGTACAACCAAGAGCAAAATGTTAGGCTTTAGCAGAGCTGGAAGGCACAGTAGACTAGTTTATGGCAAATAAAGGGTAGTTACAAGTAACATTACAGTACAGCTTCCCTATTTCTTATTGCATGTATCCATAGCAATTAATATCACAGCTGTCAGATAAAATCGGCCTGGATAAATCATTCTCTCCAATCAATAGTCACAGTGGCATGTTCATACTGCTTCACTGTGTCAGTTTATCTTACATACATAAACTTCTTTCACCAGCTGCTTCAGGGAGACTCTTAGGAATGTGCCAAAGCTATCAGGGCTAATCTTGCTGATGTGTAGCGCTGCCTACAGTGGGCTGAAGTCCCTTGAGTGTGTGTTTGGAAGATCTGGCACTAAAGGTTCTTTCAACACACTGGTGGACTAAAACAAAACTAAAAACATTTAAACAAAGTAACAGATTACAATAGAATCAGTCACGTATGTAAATACATATTTGTAGCTGTTGGATTTATTATTTCCAGGTGTAGAAGGGCAATGCTGACCACTGAGCAAAACTGGATACAAATAAATAATATTAAGAACATTTTAAAAATGCACCAAAGTAAGGAGAGATGTTTAAGAGTTGCTTCCTTAATGCACTACTGGGATTTCAGAGAATTTACACAGTAGTTATTTACTGTACTGAGTGTCATGTGGGATGCAGTATCTACTGTACTCACAGCCAACCTCACAAAATCCACTATGGAAAGTAGCTAGACAGTACTATAGATACTGTTTAAAGTTATCTGCAGATGTCCCTCTGCAGTTGGAAGTCTTTGCTTTCGGTCTTCCACTAGCTATCATTTCCACGTAAAATTAGTACCTCCCATCCATCTCTTTCTGTTGGACAGCTCTATTTATAATTACAAACTCATGGCCTTTTCTGGATGAAATATTCATGTAAACTCAACTGCCAAGCTGCACTTATGGCATTGTAAAATGCAAAACATTATCATATTAAAAGTAATTCAGCAACATGCTTCATGCCAACTTAATAAAAATGTCATTTTAAATATTGTTTAGAAGCAGTAGTCTATCTTGCAATGCAGGATCCCAAAATGTAGTCAGGAGGCAGTACATCTTAAGAAAATGCAATCAAAGGAAGAGACAAAGGGTTGAACCCAGGTAAATATTTTCCAGGTACTGACATGAAAAAGTGCCTGTTTTTTTCAATGTTTTTTAGTGGTGTTCTATAGCTATTCTACACTTTTTTATGTTAGGCAAAAGTATGACTGGTTGGTAAATATATGAATTAAATAAAAATAACGATTATTTAGATGTCACTTGAAATAATAATAGTATATAGTAATATTAGCAAATTTATATTTATGTAAACTGCCTTCAAATATTTGTAAATCTTTCAGATCTGGCAATTACACAAACTGAAAAGCATTGAGTATTTTTAATTAAAGAAATAACATGTAAAATTAAATAAGTAGATATGTAACAATAAACATAATTTGTACACTTCAAAGGGATTCAGAGATTCATAGGGTCACATATTAAGCTTCTCTAATGCAATACTCAGAAGTAGCATCTTATATTTATTCCTATTCTGAGCAGGAGTACTAATTGTTAATGGCAATAACCTGAAATCAGAAATTCTGACAATGAGGATTAAATTTTCAGATGGGATTACAGAAAAAAAAAATAGACTAACTCAGAAATTACTGTCCAGGTAATAAAAGGTTATCCCATTGTTATGAAAAACAGGGCAAGTTTGAACAAAATTTCCTTACTTACACCAAAATAAATAATTTTTTTTTTAAAAATCCAGATTAAATTAAATATTTCTGACTCTTTAACAAAAGCAAAAGCAGTTCAAATGAATGTAAACCACAATTTACAACATGAAAGTAAAAATGATGGCCCTGAGACCTACTTTACTTAGTAGCTAGTGGATATGGTCACAAACTCGGCTTCATTAAATTTTTAAGTATTTTGTACAACACGGAACACTACAAACAGTAGAGACTGAAAGCAACTTGATGTGAATCACTGCGCATTCTCAAGAAATAGTCTGTATTCAGATTCTCCTGTGAGGTTGCTGCTGAAAACTTGAATGATCTTTGGCAGAAAAAGGAACTGCACCTGCCTTTCACCTCCAGGCTAAGTAACCCCTGAGTTGCTCTGCAAACTACACAGGATTCTACAAACACCTGCTGTTTGTGTCAATGCTCACCCTGTTTACGCCACACAGCCCACCTAAAAAATTCAACCACAGATACTGTGCTATGTCTTCTCCCTTTCTTTGCAACCTTCACTCAATGTGTGTCCCCAAGACCGAATTTTTCTTTCTTTTAATCACTGTAACACAAATGGCATCCTTAGAACTTGCACAGATTTATGCAGATATTAACAAAACTGAGGATAATCTTTGTCTATGTTCATAAATTTTTCTCTCCCATGAAAAGAAAAATAAGCATGGTACTTGAAAAAGAAGCAAAAGAAAAAAAAGTCCTCTTTCCTCAATTATCCCATATTATTCCAATGGGAATGTGAATGAAGTGGCATCTAGGGGGAAATAAAACCAGGAAAGTAAAGGAAACAAATAACTGACTAGGTCCAAGACACTTAGTATAGGAAAGTGTTTTGCTCATAAACTCCAGCAGTTCTGTGCTTATATTTTAATTATTTTTCTTTCAAAGCCAGTGAGAGCTCTCTTCCCAGGTAATTACTTGTCCACAGGGAAGGCTTCCCTGCTCAGGGTGGTGCGGATGGCATGCAATGTGTGCTAACATATATTTGCCAATATTCTTGTTTTCTTGAGTCTTAGGTTGTGGATATTATTTGACATTACAAAAATAAATACTGCAGCTCTAGATGCCTATTCTCCAGAGTAGAGTCCTTCGGCAAATAAGCTCCTGAAACTCATCAGCCTCCTGGCTTTCCCACAGAAAGCTCACATTTTACCTGGGGCCTGACTGCACGATGCAGACTAAGTCTAACATAATGATAAGAACAAGTCTAAATAGCACCTTCCAAATCACTAGGCCTTTGGGAAATTCACACTTCTCCTTGTGTGAAAAAGCCAACAGACCCACTCGATAAAATGCTGCTTTACTGACAATACCAGTGAGTTGTTAAATTCTCTTTCCAGGCATGACTCATGAGAGAAAGTCACTCGTTTACATACAGATGGAATATCATACCCTCCTCTGTTGTTGCTGCTTGCCTGTAATACAGTCATAACAGAGAATCATTTGTGTCTTCCTGCTCAAAAATGATCTGTTTCTAATGTTAGTTGGTTTATTTTCCATAACTGAGAAGAAAATCTGGTACTGGTGGTGATGTTGAAGTTGCTATACTGCTTAGTAAGCTGTTATAGGACTTGCAAGTCCATATCATCACCCAATAAAATTGCTCTTTAAAGTCTTAAAAGATTTGCTTCTATATGTAGTAAAAGTAACTGCTTAAATAATAAGCAATAGACATATTCAAGTATTTTATATTTATTATATAAGATGATTACATGCTCCACAAGATCAGATGCACCAAAGGTATCCTTTTCTTGAAATAAACTGTGACAGTGACTAAAGTTTCAGGATTAGGCACCTAAAATTAGGAAACATCATGATTCAGATTGGCTACTTTCATATACCCAATTCAGTTCATAGTCTCCTTGTTGATAAAACCCCAAATGAATATTTCTGCAGAAAAAATGCCCTCAAATCAGTGCAGGAGATGGGAATAAATCACTCGGTGACGCTTGTTCAATATTATGTTTTTATCCCCACTGTTTACTGAATGGTGTCATGCCTTGTTTATTGCATGCTACTCACACCCTGTAGACTAAATGATTAATTTCTTCAGAGCCTTTCTGTGACACCCATCAATGCAGTATTTAGGTCCTTCACAACACATTTATAACAACTATCTGAGGTAAGTGCGTATTGTTATTCTAAAGATAGCAGATGCAATGCCAGAAATCTAAAATCTGATTTAGTGTTATATTGTTCTTTATACATCCAAGGGAGAGCAATTTACTCCAGCTGCAGCCATGAGGTCTCAGCAGTGCTATACATTACAATCCCAAGTCAGAGGTCCAGAATACACCCAGCTAAGGTAAACCCCTTATCAAGTGTAGGTTTGGTGACCAGCATAGAATTACTGTGTGTCAGGAGCATGAAGAAAACCAATTCTCCAGGTCACTAACCATGAGGACATCTTTTTTCTTCCTGCAACATCCTGCCTCATTCACTGAATCCTATTCAGCTGCTGAAATAAATGAGACAGGGGATCTAAACACTTTTATTTCTGCAGAAGTCTCTGGGCCACAAACTGCTAGAGCACTACAGAGTTTTCTCGATAAGCATCACTACATTCTCCTGTTCTGCCCTTGCCTAAGCATCCCCCATAGGTCACAGGGTACTGGGATAGATCAGCCTTCTGCTTTGACCCAGAATGTGTTTTCTTTTTTCCCTTCAACAAAACCCCCTTAAATTCTCTCACTACATACCGTCTTCATTAAAGCCACATGCTTAAAACTGTTTGGACCCATCACACGGGTCCAAATGCTACAAACTTCTTTGTGGACCAGTTCTAGAAAGGATGCAAAACTTCCACACTGGTTTTCAAGACATTTACTGACCGTTGAAGAAGAGGAAGTTCACCTATTTCATCCACTTTGCTTAGGGGCTATGGAGGACACAGCAGGGAGAGCTTCCCTGCTCACGTGCTCTAACTCTCTCCCAGCAAAACCTACACAATCAAAAGTTACAGGAAAAGTCTTGTTTGACTCCAGGGCTGGATCATAGCTACAGTGAATAAAACTTCTACAGTGTTTCCTGCAAAAATGAAATCTGAGAAAACTGCATTTACCAGCAGCTTTTAAAGTGGATTTAATTTTCAGAGTTTCATATTAAATATTCAAGAATAATACCCTGAATATAACAGCTACTCTTCCTCCCACCTACTTCTATGAATATTTGAGGATGGCATTATGAGGTGTCAGATCATCTTTTATTTGAGCAAACCAATATACTTTCTCCTTCTCTTATTCTGGACACATACAGTATTTCTGCTGACATTTCTTAAAGTACCTTAGACTTAGGCAGACAGTTTTCACATACTATGCAGTGCGAGTAGTTAAAGAGCGATACGGACATGTAAGAACTAGGTCTTATGATGAAGCTCTTTAATGATGAGTTTGAGTGGTGCTTCCTGCTGCATTTACACAATAAGGATGCCCATACATTTGTCCATGTGTTTGGCGCCTCAGATTGTCATTAAATTATGTTAAAGTGGATATTTAAATTCATGTTTAACAATATCTAAATGGCTTCAGAGAGTTTTGAAGAAATAATCTATCAAGTCCAAGTTAAAAATTTGGCTTAAGAAAAACACTGGAATAACAAAAAAATCTGAAAATAAGAAAATTTGACTTAAACCAAAATGCAGAATATTTCAGAATAATTGGTGTAATGAATCAAAACTGGTTGGAGGACATCAGAACATCACAGAAGAATATATAAAATTTGACTTGCAAGATTCTAGGCAAAAGAAGAGAGGGGAAAAAGAGGAAAGGACAATTTTCAGGTTAGTTTTTATGAAAAAAACCCCACATCAACTAATTTTCCTTGTCTCCTTATTATATATTTAATGATTTTTTTAAAAAACAAGTTAACAGAATAGGATTTTTAAAATGTTTTTATGTGTGTTTGTTTTCTTTTTTCTTTTAATCAGAGCTTAAAGTTAGGCAAATATTATTCAGGAACAATTTTGGTTTAATTGATCTCGGGATATGAACTGGAGGATCTCTTGACACCACTCCCAGGTCTGATCGTTTATGATGAGTACCCAGAGACATCTGTAACTTGATGCATCTTATCAATCATGAAATGATGTGCAGGCTGCATAGCAACCATTACAGCACTATTTCTCGGCACACAGTCATTCTAGTACTGTTATGTTATTTAATTGTACTCTGATCGTCACTATAAAAGAAAAATGACACTCAGATGCATGCACTTTTTAAATTAAAGTGCAGGGACACAGTTTGGGAGTCTCCTGCTCCTCCAGCCTATTGCTTACTATTGCCAGTATTCCCACTGCAGACATCATTATCATGATGTAAAGCTCTAAATGTTAGAAGGACTGAGATTTCAGTAAGTCACCATATGTCCAAATAGAGCATATAAGAAAAGCACAAGACAGACAATATATCCTAAGTCTTACAACAAGCAGTAAACAAAAGAATTTATGCAAAGACAAGTATGCTGGTGAGAAAACTCATTCATTCTTTTTTATAATTCCATGCATTTCCTCACACATTTCACGTTTCTTGTTGACACAAAGCACAGTGTTGTTTTATCTCCTTGTCTACCCATTCTT
>NW_010231828.1:19701-22799 GCF_000690775.1 Eurypyga helias | reverse complement strand
CCCCTACCTCAGTAATATCATCTCAATCTATCACTTCACCCTAATGCTCTCATCAAAGCCAGGCAGTCTCACTCCATTTCTCGTTTACATATGTCACCGATTCATGCATCTTAACCTTCCCTGAGAGCTCAGGGACTGTTCCTACATCCGAGTAAGATTTTAGTCCTTTCAGTCATTACACACAAAACCAATGCAGTTCGTTCAGATGCTACAAGACAGATGCCAAGCAGTGCCACTGATTTCACACTGATCTCACTTACCTCTTACCTTTCTTTACTGACTTTCTGTAATTGTCTCTATCTGCAAGACATTCCATACCCTGCCTTCATAACCCTATTAATTAAGGCAAGCCCAACTTGAAGTACCCACTATATATCCAGAACTAACAACAGGTATGTGTGAAGTCTGAAAAAAAAAAAAAAAAAATATTCGGGAATATGTTTCAATAAACCCCAGAAATTCACATTGATAGTGAACAATTACTCATCTATTCCCACTTTTGGGAAACTGAAATGCATTTGCGTACATAGCATACAGAGCATCTTTTTTTCAGGCACTTCAGTGCTTCTTAGTATCTCCCAGAATACTCTAGGAGTATCCTCCAGACTATCATTTTTTCATGGTACCTGAAAACTGCTTTTTTTTCCCTTAAGGCCACTGTGAAATAGCACACTTCAAGCCTTATCAAAAAGTTTTGGAAGACCAATGAGATCACAAAGCAATGTTGCATTTTGTCTTAGTCTATTAAGGGATTGCTAAGGCAGTAAGCTACATGTAGCAAACTGCTGAGGTGTTTTCCAATTAAATTCAATTTTTTACCTCTTTTTATCACTTGTTATAAATTTTCTGTCTAACAATTAAAGAGTTAATAAGAATCTCAGACAAAGCAAATGAAGAAATAAAGAAATGGTCAACACTTTGTCTGACTCAAGAATAGCAAAATCCTTGAGCCAAAGTGTTCTTTAATAGAGTATTTGCAAATCATGAATGTGTACTATTCCAATATTCCTATATTTTTACCATAAGAAAAATGCTTCATACCTGTAGTCCTGTTAATGTGCTTACTTAAAACATTAAAATACCATGATTACTCGAGAAAGCTACCTTTTTGTGTGTGTTAACATGTGATAAAAACCGGTAATAAAATACTGATTATTTAAAATCAAAGCATAGGCATTTTTGGTGTGTAAATGGTGTTGCTAGTTACAGCATGTACTAAATACATAACACAATGGGCTTGATGCCCACAGCAATTCAGATATTTATAGAAAAAATACGAGCCAGCTCGGCACATCGGAATGGACATGCTTTCAGCAGCTGAGAGCCATAAACATAGCTGGAAGTAGCATCCCGTGAGATTTTAAATAGCTGTGAAGCTATTACCACAGGTCAAACACAAAGGCAATCTCTTTGGAAGCTTTTCTGGTGGGGCTGTTCTGCTCAAGGTTTGGGGTCTCAAACGAGGACCTGCACATTCCCCTCTGCCTTCTGCACTGGTGGTGCATCTGCCTCCGGGGTGCTTTGGGCTGCTGTATCCGCAGCTCTCCCAAGGCAAGGCTCGCTTCTGGTTTATGAGGAAAATGTGCACATTTGTGCGTAGGTACGTACCCACCTCCCAGGGTGTAACTGAGTGGGACACGGTACTTGGCAGTTCTGTTTATAATGATCTTTGGCCCACAACTTCATCTGTTCTCCTCATAAATGTTATGTCACATATTTTAAAGATAGCTCGTATTAAAAGGGTTTTATAACTTTTTAATAAATTACTAATAAAATTATTTCCTTTACTTGTCCTCTGCCTATGTATGGACACCTCCACAGAAGAAAAGAAATGAACAACAACTTTAAATTAAAAGCATCTATGTTTTATCTTAAATAGTTTTGCAACCTGGTTGAAGGTTCTGTTTTTTTAACATCTTCCTTTTCTTCAAATCAATATGTATAGTTTACCAAGGTCAAAAACTGTTGTGTTGCTAAGATTTATTTCTAAAATAAGTATATTTGATGTTCTCTACTGAACAGCAGTGTCTGAAACACCCCAAACCATCCAGAAAAGAGGAAATATCAGTGATAATACAGACTATAACATGAGGTAACTGTGAACTTTCAATTAGTTTCAACGTTAAAGAAAAGAAAAAATCACAGCTACAAAGTAGAAGAAATATTCAACTCTATCCCTGCCCCTTTGCAGGTTATTATAAATAACATAAAATGGATGCACTGTGAAAACAGAAAAGTTTTGGAAGTGTAATTTTCTATTTTATATACACCATTTGCTTTTGAAGTGCCCACTGCACTCCTGTCCCCAGGATCTCCCAACATCTAACTCCATTTCAGCAACAAACTGCAAGTTAACTGCAAACAGAAACCAGATTGAAGTTAGAGGCTAAATGTAACTGTTTAGCATTTGGGTAAAATACTAAAAGATAACTGAGAAGATAATCAAACAGTACAATATTAAGAATAATTTGCTGTCTAGCTTTCATCTCTCTATCTCAATGCTTAAATATGTGTGTAAATACACAAAGGGTGCACAGAAAGTTCATCTATGAAAATCAGACTGCTCATGCATTAATTACATATATATGCTCAATCCCTTCTTGTTAAATAAGAAACTTGACAAGAAGTATCAGCAAAATCCGAGGTGACCTAGATTTTTTTTTCGGTTGCAGCGCACCGCAGAAAGGCACCGTATATGCACCACAACAATTGTGCATGGTATGTGCAGCGCCGTGAGGCAACCACCGATCAATTTCAGGGTCTTGTAAAAATCTTACCCTTCCTATGCTCCTGACCTTATTGCTGATTCTTAAGCGGTTTTAAAAAGCTTGCAGTAAAAAACTGTCACGCAGTCTAGAGTCTGGGTAGATGACAAGCTACTCAAGTAAACCAATAGCATGGGAGCCAAAATACAGGTCAAAATCATAAACTATTGCTTAAAAAATCTCTACTCATTTGGTTGTGTTAAATACAACCTTAAAGGTCTGTTTAACAAAGTACAACAAAGATTATTTTAGCTTGGAATGCAAAACTGTTGACGCTGACCTGTGTTCATGTTTTTACTTAACCTAAGGCTAGGCTTATACCGCTGTTGCTGG
>NW_010231828.1:0-19691 GCF_000690775.1 Eurypyga helias | reverse complement strand
GCTGTATTTAGTGAAAAACTAGAAAAATTCCACAACCACCAGAAGCCACTAACAATATATGTTAAGTATTACTGAACTGCATAGGTTTCAAATGGAGGCCGACTTAAACAAGCTTGCTGCTGGCCCTGGGAAGTTCTGCGCAGTAATCCTTGAGCAAGCACAGTGAAGTCACGCTACAGCAGCACAAGACACTGAGCAGAGCTCTACCCTCCCTGAGCAGCAAAGGGGTGCGCAGCCCGTGTGGCACAAAGCGCCGTCTCTCTCCGAGGAATTCTCATCTGCAAATTAACACTCTCAGTATCACGGGAACCTGTATGTTGGTAGACAGTAGTAACTATAATGTTTAAATTAATTCATAAACCAGCGCAAGCTCCTCCGAGTGTAATTACATGCACGTGGACAGTGTTTAGATGAATGAGTCCCATACCCATCCGTGTCACCGCTGTGAATATCGAAGACATTACAGAATCACGCATCAAAAGGCAAATGGCTTACCCACCCCCACCAAATGCCTTACTCCCAGTAAGGCGTCATCACAGCCTTCTGCCTTCCCACTCCTCCACGTCAGCTAATGCTCTCAAGGACATTTCCTGGCAGTTGGCAGCCACAACAAGCTCCAAAGGCTGTGTCATGGTCTTAACAACAAGCCCTAATCCTGCCTGGATACATCTGATAAATAAGTCGTTAGAAGCCATTGGAAGTTGGATCAATGCAAAGAAACAGCACCCCAAAGAAATACACACAGAAATGTTGCAAAGCAGGAAACTGCTGAGAGAGAAATGGCATTGTTAGTGTGTCACAGCAGGCCAGCAGCTGTGCCTGCGCCTTGGCAGTACCAGGAAAATGTCAATAGAGTTCCTCCAAATGCTTCAACGACTCTCAGTATTGCAAAAATAACTCTGCACACTAACATCTAAAAATACAGGAGTAATTTGTGTTTGTTCCCCCTTTCTCCCCCAGCCCTGGGATCCATAAGTTGCATTTGCACTTTCAATTTATGTTTTACCATTTAGGATGTCAGTTGAACCTTTACTATGAAATGCTAACAACCCTGTGTTCACAGGATAGTTATCTGGGCTTACATGATTAATTGTACAGCTCAATTACTGAAAAAGAAATGAAACTTAACAGACTCCTATTTGGACTATACAACACACGACATTTACTGGTTTCGTACTTGGTGGCGGTGGAATAAAAAATATTAAGATTAAGGTAAATATTTACCTAGAAAAACTGTGAACTGAAGTGTGGGGCTAATAAGAAAAAGTCACGGTCAAGTGATTGTGTAAATGAACTAAAGAATGAATGATGTGAAAATCACTAAAATCTTATTTCACTCCAGGCTTAGAAATAAAATAGCAAAAGGAAAAAAGAAAAAAAGAAAAAAAAAAAAGGTAAAAAGTGAGATCAAAGTTTTTTTATCAAAACTTGAATATTTTAAAGATGTGTATTCCTTTATTAAGATAGATTTCAAAATCCATCTACTTTCAGGTCTTTGTTTGATAACTGGAACATTTCAAAGAATTCTGAATTAAAGTGAAAATATTCTGTGCAGCTCTAACTAGAATACTCATGAGTTCTGATTCTGTCTCTTCTATGACAGTTCCTCCCACTATAGCTTTTGGCAAGTGACTAGGAATGAAACTTTGTCTCATAAAGTCAAAGGGTATTTCAGTGCTGCTTATATGAGGGCAGCACCTCCTAATCTGGTCATTCCCATCTACAGTAGGGCAATAAGAAATATCTGACAGTAAGATACTGTGATATCATTTATAATGGACATATAAAATAATATTCTAAATTGCAACATTTTCAGTCCTAAATTCTAGTTGCTTGGGTAAATAGGTACTTCATGATCATCAGAGATCAACAGTATTGTTTTTCTTAATTACATTTGCAAGTAATTAATGCCATTGCCGCAGTCCTGGATTTGCACTATTCCCTAGATGTTCCTACACTGAGTAAAAGGGGAATACTATGATAACGTAATATAATTGCAAAGTCAAATTGTAAAGATTTTTAATAGCAATCACTCTATAGCGCTTTTAATTTTCTGACAGCTTCATGAGCATTAAATAATTATTTCTCACATTACCCTTGTGAGTACATTACACCACTTCTGTCTCTAAGCTTAGGAGCGTATATTCTCACTCTACCATAACGCTGAACATGTTACGCTTGAGAGGAATGTATTTCAGACGTGGAGGCTGACTACGAGTGTTTCAAATGAGTCCTGCTACTGAGGTGCACGGCATCTTTCTAGCATCATCCCTGAAATTTGTTACATGATCTAGCTGCAGCACCGGATCCAATTTCTTCGTGCAGAGAAGGTTTGAATGAAGATCTTTTCAAATTAGCAGATAAAAATTTAAGAAATAATCTAATGCCGTCTGCTTTACTCTCTTGAAATCTTAGCACATCTTCTAAATACATACTATCAGATGCATATTTTATAATGTTATCACTAGGAGCCAATTTAAGGTCAAACTCATGTCACAAGAAGAAAGAAATATTGTAAAGACATACTTGAAATGATTATCACTAAATGAAGAAGGTCAAGCTTTCCTACACTTCACTTAAAACATATTCCTTATTGGAAAATACAATGTCCTTTTACAGACCAAAGGAGGGAGGATAGATCTTTAATCTTTCGCAAGCCAATGACAATTTTATTAGCAGAAAGCACTATGCAGGACTACCCACCTTCTCTTGGAAGAAAACCTTTTTGAACCATACACTACTATGTGAACTTCGTAATAATTTGCTATGACAAGGGCAGATTAAGAGACTATCACTAGATGCCCCGAATCCTAACAGAAATACGGGCTGTAGTAATTCAATTTTTGTGTGGGAAGGTGGGGGCCTCACAGAGTGGATTATCTCCAGGAAGTCTGAAAGGTTTTCTTCAGCACAGTTCGAATTTTACTGAGAAATTACTCTCAAACAAGTCAACTTTCCTTTTGGTTGTTGTGCTGCTTTTTGCTGAGACAAAGTTAATTTTTTTCACAGTAGCTTGTATAGGGAAACAATGTGGATTTGTTCTGGAAACAGTGCTGATAACCCAGGGATGTTTTCGTTACTGCTGAGCAGTGCTGACACAGTCAAGGCATATTTTGTTCCTCACACCCCCCACCAGCGAGTGGGCTGGGGGTGCACAAGGGGTTGGGAGGTGACACAGCCAGGACAGCTGAACCCAACTGACCAAAGGGATATCCCAGACCGTATGGCATCATGCTCAGAATGTAAAGCTGGGAAGGAGAAGAAAGGGTGGAACATTCGGAGTGATGGCATTTGTCTTCCCAAGTCACCGTTACACGTGATGGAGCCCTGCTTTCCTGGGGATGGCTGAACACCTGCCTGCCCATGGGAAGTGGGGAATGAATTCCTTGTTTTGTTTTGCTTGCGTGCACAGCTTTTGCTTTACCTACTGAACTGGTTTTGTCCCAACCCACGGGTTTCCTCACTTTTACACTTGTGATTCTCTCCCCCATTTTTTAAGGTTAGTAGGTTTTTCTTTGAGATCTTATATTTAAGTCAAATATATTTTAAGGCATTGACAATTTTCCTTTTTAAATGCTACAAGCATTCAGTCTTTAAAACTGGCTTGGGAGTACTTTGTTTCTGTTCATCAACAGAAATTTTCTTTCTATCACCTGAACAGAAGTGTAGTGAGCCTAGTCAGGTGAAACCTGAATTTTTTTCTGTCTATTTAGATAACTAGCCCAGTCATCTTACAACAGAGTATGCCCTATTAGGTTCAGACAAAAATAAATGAATCAAGTTTAGAGGGTATGTTACAAAAAATAAAAATTAAATGATTTACTGTGTGTTCTAGTCCTATCAAAGAGAGAAGCCCGAGAAAGGAATTTGAGGAAATTGTTATTAAGAGGTTAATGCATTTGTCAGACTCTTAAATCATATTGCCAGTAGACTCAATGAAATGAGAAATGGGACTATAAAGAAACATAGAAGAAATCATTCTTTAAACTAAGCGTTGAATAACCAGTTCTCATTAGTTTCTGCAGTATCTTTGTAGACCTGAAAGGTTCCAATACGTACTCTGGATCACCTCTATCCTAAGGGAATTTAAAAGCAGAAGGGCTTTCCTTCTTAGCTTTGTAATGCTTGTCGGAGACAACTGTCTGGGCTCTGACACTCACCAGCCATTTTGATTTTGTCTATCCATCACATTTATTCTTCTAACAATGATCAACATGAAAGATGTAGGAGATCTTTTCTATGAAATTAAATCAGAGCAGGAGAAACATGGGAGGAAGGAGGGAATAAAATTTCCAATTAAATCATTCTTAGTTTAAACAAATACAGAGATAATTTCTCAGATAGGTGAGATATGTGGGGCCTACCTGTACGAAACACTTATATAACAAAAACCTACTATTTCTATAATGTACTTCTAGGTCTGCTTCCTACTCCATTTTCTGCAATTATTTTAGAACAAGCAGAATACTCATACAGGTCAATACAGCAGAATTAGGGAAAATAACCTTATTATAGAAAACTTTGTCAAAAAATGGTAATAAGCTATTCAAACCTTAATGTACTTGAAAACTGGGCTCATTTAGGCCACCTGTGTAACACCATCATTTCCCTCATTTTTGCCCAGTGAGATAGGTCTTTACTTGAAAAATAAATCTCTCCTGGCCTTTCATTCAACTCCTATCAGAGTTACACTGCCCTCTCCACTCCACTTGTCCTTTCACCTTGGACCCTCTCATATGTTTGATTTCTGTCCCTTTTCTTCTATACTCCTTCTTTCTGCTCCCAGTTCTGTTCCTTTTTCTGTATGTTTTTCTTCTCACTGTTGTTGAGTCTTTTCTGATTCTGCAATGTTTTGCTAATTAACAGTCACAAAATTCCTATGAGACTCACACTGAATGACAATCCCTGATAGATAGGTAAAATTAAAGAAAGAAATTCTAATTAGCTTGATCCGGCCCCTGCAGGATTCAAAATCAGAGGTGCTTTTAGGGCATGGATATCCCTTTGGGATGTTCCTCATTCCATAAGTAGAACGGGCAGGTGAGTATGTATCAGCAGCAGCTCTGGGACTGTGAGTATTGGTAGGAGCTTGATGAGCACCTGCTCCAAAGCTACCACTGCTCTGTGCTTTTCTCATCTGTACAGAACTGGAGTGTGGGCAATTTATGATTTCTACCAAGAAATCAATAGGAAAACTTTTTTATAATATGTGATCGCACTCCATATTTATGGCTTTCCAATAGGAGGACTGGTACATTACTTCTAAAAATGGTGTTTCAATTTCTGTCTCAAATTACTAAAAATCACAGTAGTGGCGGGGATGTTGAGCTAAGAGAGACATAGACTTACAATACAAAGGCCAGCTTATACATCCACTATCAGAGCAAACATAAAGAGCTCCTGCTAGCATGGGAATGTCCTGAGTTTGATATAGATGAGCAACAGAGAAGCCAAGCAAGAATCATTTCATCGAGGGAAGACCCAAAGCATAACAAGAATTATTCATGTACCCACCAACCGCGTTACCCATGTAAATGCTTTTGTTGCTTTGCCACTGTTCCCTGACTGCAGGGCAGTCTGACACTAAACTGCAGACCACCGACTTCAGTCAGCACACTCCTTGTAGTATGCATCATCTTGTCTGGAAAGGTTAATTTTTAATGACTACATAAGCATATACAGAAAACTCCGTTATTAATTTTTACCTGCAGTGTAATATTGGTCAAGTTATGTTGCTTATTACTTGTTTTCCTCCTATTTTGGGGACATAGGGAAACACACTGTAACTATCATTCTCCCATGAGTACAAGAAACAGACAACCATCGCTTGTACCTTCATTTCAAACACCCCATCAAATAGCTGATTAGGGAGCAAAACTCATAATTTCATAAGGGTAATTGGATACATTTTCTTCTATTGCAAGCAAACTGCCCCCTGGCACAAGAATTTTAAAATTTTTGGCAGCGGACCTCCTGAAACCCATCTGTGTTGGAAATTAATTCTTTGCTTTTGGGTATACTATATTTACATATTTTGTTTTTTTTTCTCAATATTTAATCTAGTGAGAAAAGAGACTCTTAGGGCAAGCACTGAAACTTCTCAACAGATTTTTTAAAAATGTACGTCTCCATAAGAAACTGCCCATACTAATGCAGCAAATATGCCACACTGGAACTTACTTGACACTTTTTAGGCAACCAAATGTTAATTTTAAGCACACCTATTTTAAAATATCTATTATTTATGATATCATACTGAGAGAGTATCTGATAGCATTTTCTACAAATGCAAACTGGTGACTATTCTCATCTGCTTGTAATTTCCCCAAACTTTCTTTTGGTGCAATCTGCCACACAGCGTTTCCTAGCAACAGTGAATTTCTGTTGTTTTCATACATTATTTTAATTTCATATAGGGGGAAAAAAAAAAGGCGTTTCGACAACAAACCCACTGAACACTTGAGCACAAACTTATCCCTCCTAATTTAGGACTACCGTCCCCCTGACTCCCTGCCTAGCAATGGCAAGAGATGGACACTCCAGACAGTAAACCCTAAGGTAAACCTGTGTTCAACTCAGCTGGTTGATTCAGCTGTCTTGGTGTGCTTCTTGTCAATGTTCCTCTTGCGATTGTGGGGTTGCAATGAAATACAAAGAGCAAGTTTATAATTTTCCCGGTGCAAAAGTAACTTTTAAAACTGTTTTGTGTAAAACATTCATGTGGATTTCTGGAAAAAAAGCAAGTGCAAATTCCTTCAAAGTAAAAGTATAGGTGTCTAAATAAATAGCATAAGTGCTTAAAGGATTTGCTACCATGCCCTCCATACTTCCTAACACAGAAACATGTCAGCACAGAGAAAAGCTTCTTGGTATTAAGTGCTTTGTGCGCAAAAGAAAAACACTCACTGTAAAAGCTTGACCTCTGTTGTAGGAAACTATCAGTGCTAAGACACCAACCACTTTAAAAACTAACAAAAAGTATTCAAGGTTATCAAGGGTGCAAACTATGAAAAACACAGGCTATTAAAAAAACCTGAAACTCAGATAAGCAAAGATGATTTACAGAGCTGAGACAACTCTAAAACCGTAAGTGGAAAAAGAAAGTGCAACATTTCAAAGGACACATGATGTGAAACGATGAACTTCAGGGCATAAGTTTGCTCCCAGGTGAGGTTTGGAACAAATTATCTTCTTGCACAGCAGCTGGCATGGTCTACTGCCAAAGAAAAGGATACCCAAGTAGCTGAGCCACTGTTCTGCTTAGCAGTTTCTGTATTCTGAATTACTTGAGGAGGCGATACCTACATACCCTGCATGAAGTATCCGTGGCCAAGGACACAAGAAAATTCCTCTGAAGGACAGATGTCAGAAATGACTCATTATTACGGACATTAAAGGACAGAATAATCCAAACTGTTATAAGTAAAAAATGCCAGAAACAGAAATTCCAGCTGTGAAATGCATGAGCACTGTGAAGTTGTCTATTCATATGGGCATTGGCTGGCTGTGGTACTGCTGTCTAAATTATACTTATCAGCCAAATCTCGCATGAGGCTCCCAAAACAGACACAGCTCAACGCAACTGTGAGGACCCGCACGCACAGGAGAGCACATCAGTATTTCTGACGTACATGTGCCACAGTAGGACATGACTGAAGTATGGTAAGATTCCACTCTGAAACTCTGATCAAAGAATGTGAAAAGCACTAAAACAATTGACCCTCGAAGGGGACAGTGTCCACAGGTGATAAAGCAGTCCTAACAAGCTCCAAAGCAGGGACAAGAGGGTAGGTACCAATACCTCCCCTGTGATGGCCAGACTTAGTAAGATGATATGTACGCTCTTTTTGTTATCTTTAAACCTTTCTTGACCCCCTCATTATTTCCCAGTGGGTAGCTAAAGCATTGTGTTTCAGCTCAGGCATTTTCCTCCGTGGTCCACAGGGTAGGAGGTAGAGGTGCTGTCGCATCAGAGGTGTCAGAGCTGAGGAGTGGTGGGTGCTGCCTGCAGGGACAGGCAGATCTGGGCTCAGCACCACCAACCTGCACCCTCAGCCAAGTGTCACCGGTGCAGATTATCGCAGAGGCATAGCTCCAGGGTGTGAGAATTGTCAGATGGTAAAATTCTCCAACAATTTATCTTGCTATTTTCATTTGTATTGGGTGTATTTCCATTTCTCTCTTTTACCAAATTCTGGACAGGGTGCCAATATTTCAGTCTTCATATGTCAAGTTTCTGGCAGGTAAAGTTCTCCTCCAAACTTTAACTCCTGTGAGGCCAACAGCGAGACTTTAAAACTGCACCAACTCAGTTTGCATGAGACAGTGATACTAAACAGCCTTTTCCAGTCTTGTCCCAAAATATACACCAGGCAGGTAAGGGGATAAGGAAAATTAACATTCCACATTAGATGTGTGAAACCTGTGGGTCTATCAGTAGCTTTTTGCAAGAATCACACAGCCAGTGGCTCTTTTAGCTATTCAAGGTGGAGCAACCTTCAGAACCATGGAATGAGGAAATGGAAGTAAACTTCAGGACTAACCTAACTAAGGCTGGGTTACCTCGCTAGCACCTAAGGACACAAGATAAGCAAACAAAGAGAGAAAAACCTTTTCCCCATCAAAACACAGCACTGAAGGAGTAGAAAAGGAAAACTAATTTCAGTGTCTGCATCTGGAAGATGTGGATCCTGATTCAGAGCAGGAAGAACTCTGTAAAACTCCACGATGGAATTAAATTATCTGCTACAAAATAAGGCATCCACTTCACTGAGAACAGATGTACTCATTTTTGGATGGAGAAGAACAGTTCTTCGTTCAGGATGGCCAGAGCAAAGCATTCCAAAGGTTTTTTTGGCCAGAAGGATCATTACTATTATCTGCTGGTTTTGCATAACACAGACCATAGGATTTTGCTGAGTATGTTCCACATCAGCCCCTGAAACATGAAAGCTAAACATAATAGAAACACTGAAAACTGCTAAACAGATCTAAAAAGAACTTCCTAGTTATAAGACTGAAAAAAACCCCCAAAAAATCTAAAATTACATTTGGAACATTTCGAAAAGAATTGATTAAATAACTAAGAGCCCTAATTTACATAAAATTGACAAATATAAGCAGTAAAATATATCGGGGAAATTGAACTACATTTTATAATATTTGAAGTAGCATTACTGCACCATATTATGGTTTTTTAACAAAGTAAGTAGATTGGAATTCCTGCTTCTCATGATGAGGGAAGTAGGAAGAAATACAAAAGTAAAAATACCTCCATTTGGAGCTAAATCAAGGAAATATTCTTTGTAATGAGCTGCCATGCTGGTGCTATGCTATGAATATTGAAAGAGCCTAAGAAAATTCCAATTTCCCAAAAGATGAACTTCAATAAGTTCAGAACAGCAGACACTTTTGGTTTATGAAGGTAATGTTCAAAATCTAAAATTTGTTTTATATAAATCTGAAACATACATATCAACAGCAAACCAAACTAGTTGTGTTATGAGAAAGGGAAGAAAACTTCTCTCTGAAAGAACAGCTGCATGTTATGCATATCTTAAGTACTCTAGCAGTTGATTTGCATTTCATAGTATTTATACTCATAGCATAAGCCCCAAAAATAATATAGAAAGAAATCACTGTACCCCCAGTGTTTGCAAAAAATGCTCATGAAAAAGATGAGCTTTTACTAATTCTTCAGTGATTTAACAGTCCCAGCATCTTGCTTCTTTCAAGTAGGAGAAAAGCATTTGTTTGCTTTTGCTGTATTGAATACTTTTAAAGAGAGGTAGTATACAGTCTGGCAGTAATATAATTAGTAGATAATATTCCTGAATTTTAAAGTTATTAAAAAGAAACTGAATTTTTGGCCAATCTTCAGTGAAAAAGAGATAGAACAGCTTCTGTGAAATAAACCACATAATCAGATTAGCTTTAGAACACTGATTACTGTACTTCACATTCAAATAAAAGCCAAAGAATAATTTATTTGGTGTACTAGTTAAGCTAAAAATGCAGCATTGACAGAATATGGAAGTTCTTTGATCTTTTGTAGGTGTTCAATATACTCTCAATTCTGCTTGATGAGTGACAATTCATAATGTTTTAAAAATAAACCTCTATGCACAAGGGTTTTTTTTTTAGCTTTCCGCTTATGCTTTCATTATGTAACTTCTGCTTTGAAGATTTTTTTTTTAATTATTATTTAAACATATTTTATTCTCATCTTGGAATGCAAAACTAGGAGTTGAAATAGGTTTGTGAAGGGGGAACAAAGTTGACTCAGATCCTTTTTAAAGAAGATATTAAAAATATGGTCAGAAAAGTAAGGCTCGCATTTACCTTCCTTTTCAAAGCTGATAAAAAGTGAAGTCAATTTGTGTTCATTCTTGTAGCATTCTAGGTACATTTTTATTCGTTAGGCTTGCCTTCAAGTTTGTCTCCAATTTCCTATTCTCTCTTTCACCACGGAAAAAAAAATGCTCTGAAATATGAAGGGAAATTACAAATTGGGAATAAGACACCCCTCCTCATTTCCCAACACATACTCTGCTAGTTCTTGACATCTAAATGCAAGTCAAAATTTTCTAAAAAGGTCAGATAGTCCAGTATTAAGACTGACAGGAGGATTTACTCTCAGAAAATTTTAACAAAGCAGCAAATTATCTTTTTCCAACTGGAAGAATTTTTAACTTTTAGACAAGTTTCTTCTATCTCTTTCTGTATAAGACTAGAATTGAATTAAGCTGCTGAGGCTTGCAGTGTTTCTTGAAATTGTAAACCCACAATTTATTCTATTGGTGATCTGGTCTGCAGAGGACAAAACTGTTGTTTATTTCAGGTTTCCCATAAAAGATTTCGAGATAAGAAGCAGGAATCTCCAGTCAGTATGCAAGCTGTACCTGTTTCACTGAAGTCTGTCTGCATCAGGACAATTCGTGTAGAGCAGCCAGGCTAGCAAGATAATGGGAGCAAGACATTCACCCCAGCTGAGAATCCATTTTCAGGCAGCTATTGAGGTTGGTAAGATGATGGAGAGAGATTCTATTTTACAAACTGTTTTTTATTTATTTAAGTATGCTTTGAATTTGCCCCCATAGGAATCCTTCATATGAAACAATTCTGGTTTTACTGCACTGTTGAAATATGGCCATTAGTTCAAATAGAGCAGAATGGACTGGGCCATTCACATTCAACAAGGCTAAAGAGAAAAATACTTCAATGAAAAGACCTGAAGGTACTTCAGGGGGAGAAATTTACATTTTCAGAAGACAGGATTTTCTTGCCTTTATGTATATAATTTGTAATGTTGTTTCCCAGAATAAAAGAAAGCAACCAACAATTATAAAATGTGGAACCGGTTGTCCAGAGAAGCTGTGGATGCCCCATCCCTGGATGTCTTCAAGGCCAGGCTGGATGAGGCTTGGAGCAACCTGGTCTAGTGGAAGGTGTCCCTGCCCACGGCAGGGGGGTTGGAACTAGATGATCTTTTAAGGTCCCTTCCAACCCAAACCATTCTATGGTTCAATCTACCCCCTCAGATATGCACTCCCTGACAGTAACGTGCCCTACAGATAATTTCTAACGTGGGCATATCCCAGGTTAACTCTTGAGCTGAGGGACAGGAGAACTGCCCTAGTAAGTGAGCACAACCAACATTTTACTTTGGTCATCTAGGATGTGAAGATCTCATCAGTGTTTTTCTCTGAAATCACGATCCAAATGCTCAGTGCCCAGACCCTGGTGCCGCATGTTTTGACATTCATCTCATCCCAGCTTGTATTGAAACACTCTTTTCACAAGCTCCCTCAACCGCACTATCACCAGACGTATTAGTTAAGATTTCTAAAGCAGCATTATGCCATTCTATGTCAGCTTGTCTGTGGTTTTGATTCATATAATTTTTACATTTGTTATGTAGTTTTACTCTTTCGCCTCCTTAGCATTTGTGCCAAAGCACCAAAATAAATGTCAATTTCAAGTTCATGCTAGAACAAAACCTTAGTCTTTAAGTTGTAAAAAAAAGTTGCATTGGTGGCTATGAAGACTCATCTACACCTTCCTGCTCAAACGTTAGCACCACAAACAATCTCTTTCCATGATTAACTGTTCTCATATGACCTTGTAAGTTGAAGTCATGAGGGATTTTGTGAAGAAAAAGAAAAAGAAAAAAGAAAGTGGTGTTGAGCATGCAACAGTGACTAAATTCCTCACAAATCACATATGATTTACATAAATGAGCATCTCTGCTCTCACACAGTCAGCACTAGACCTAGTTACTAACAGATGAAAAATGCGCTCTCAGACTTGGCACACAGGTTCCGCAGCTGCCAAATACACCCTCTGTGAGATGGAAGCAGGTTGATGAAGGGGGCAACGAAAACATTTTCAACACTGCTAGTGACAGGAAGAAGAATGAGAATTCTGTTTATCTTGTTAGAGATTTTCTGATCATATTAGCGATTTCATGATGCTGTTCCTAGAGACCAAACCTTTTAAAATGGCACGGAGCTCAAAAATGCCCCATGAAAATTGCTGCTATACATCAGACTCACACCGTATTAACAGCGCAGGAATTACACAATGCCATGAAACTACAGGCACTCCTTGCAGTTGGTGTTGGAACACCCTTCTGCACTGATATTCACACAGGTGAACCTGTCCCCATCCCATACCTTTATTCTAGAATTCTTTTAAATGCTCAGAAAGTTTCCAGCTGAATTGAAGAATTAAAATGTAAATCTCAAAAATCCTGGTGGAGTAAGAAAAAAATCTACACTGGATGGTATTTGATTATTAAGACACAAAATAAAGACACGCAGTCCATCTGTCATAATCAGGCTGATAGGTGCCTGTACAAGGTTAGCGGGATGCTAACAGTTAATCTCCGTATGTTGCTAAGACTTGCTTTTTTCTCTGCTTTTGTGTTCATAATGATTTTCATTTCTTTATTCAGATTATTTTCCCTCTCTTTAAAATAACAACAAAAAAAAAGAGGCTTCTACACCTGTACATAATCTCTGCCTAGTTTCATGTGCCAGATGATCTCATCTCCTGTTTATCAAAGGCTTCAAAAAGAAAAATAATTAATTAAAAAAACCACTTTTTGGAACCATCCCAAACTATGTCTTATTAAAAGAATTTATCACACAACATAGAGCTATTGGGACTTCCTTAAACTTTGGCCAATGATAAATCCACCTATATAGTAGAAATGACTACAGAAAACTGTGTACCATTAGTAAACCTAAATATATATTTGAAGAGATGAGTATACATTCAGAAAAGGATACGCTTAAATTCTTTCAAAAGGACTTGTCTTGTGAAGATGTGAGCTGAGAGCAGCATAATCATTAACGAAAGAAACCCTTACCACCATCTGCAGAGTAATCCAATAACTGGGGTAACATTATGATAAGAAAGTTTGATTACATAAATATATTCATATCATAACATGTGCCATTATTTTTGGTACTACCTGGGAATCTTATATTTTTACAGGAAAGGCAAAATAAAAAAAAAGTAGCAAGATTTGGAATCCAGACAGAAGACTGTTGTGGGTGAGTCTGAGTATTTCCCTTTCATGTTGAAAGGAAATTTTAAATTAAATTTCAGGAGAAAACTCCAGGGAATTCAGTCTCTGTCCCAAAAGCAATTACTAGGTCAAGGGACTGCGTCCAGTGTCTTTAACACAAATTGGAGCAGCCCCTGTGTGAAGTGAAATACAAACTGTTTGTCAATCTGTGTTGTGTTTTAAGCTTCAGTGCTTTTACCCAGTCATATTTTTAAAAGGGAAGAGTGAGCTTGGGCTATATACAGCTAAGCAATGCCATCACCTCCAAAATTTTAGAAGAGATAATAGTGTGATGAATCTCATTCATCTATACTATCTATACTGACTTCCAAACCTCAGGAATATTCTATACTTGACTATATATTAGCTATCCAAAGAAAAAGCATCTAAACTTCATAAAGGGAAAGTAAACTGATTTCTTTTTTGAGATAACCAGAATTCTTTTGTAGCACAAAAGGGATAAAGATAGAAACAGACATTTGGTTTAATTTTTCTTGTATTTTGACAATCTACAGAAAAGTGACAGACAGGATTTATCTGGAATACAAAATGCTCTCATCCTGGACAGATCAGAAGTACAGCTCAACTGGGGTTTTCTAACAAAAACTTCATTTCTGGATGCTATTAAAAGGGAATGTCTACAACAGGAAGATAGAGAATAACAGCAGCACTGAACACAAGGGTAAATCAAGACCATCTGATACTACTGAATCATAGTGCACAGAGAACTTCTATTAGATGTGTTATAATATACAGGACCTTCTGTCTTTGAATTGATGACAGCATTAGTGGGACACCATGACTCAACTGCGAAACAGCCCCCAGCCCCTTTGGTAAAAGTTACTGTAGCACATCCCACAAACTGAACACTTTGGCATTGCATGTAACTAAAATCCATTTAAATGTGTCTTGGTTGGCACGTCCAGATGAACCCAGGTAAATTTCCCACAAAATACACAGGAGTATTTAAAAGATTACAGTAATCTCACAGATAAAGCAAACAAAGAAGATTTAAGCAGTCTTACATACAGCCTTCCTATTAAAACCTCTTGTTTATTCATTTTGTCCATACTGTTTCCTAATTATTATATGTCTGAAAAGTCACTTGGCCAAAGACTGTTAATATACTGTAAGTGTACTTAAAATTGCTTTAGAGGTATCTGAGCAAGCGTCTCCTCTATCATACTTTGTTCTACCCACAATAAATATAATAAGGACGCATCCAATACTTCTTATCCATTATCTTATTTTACTTTATCAATGCCACAGTTTCTGCTACTTCTCCGATATCTTTCTTTGTGATAAGTAATTCTTCATATTGTTGTCTCATTTTATTTTTCTGTTTTTCTTTAAAATTATGAACACTGGAGGTGTTACCAGGCTGTGGGTACCATGGTCTTATTCTCAGTCACTCTCAGGAGCATGGCATACTATGTCTTCTCTGTGCTGTGCCTTAACCTTACTTCCTGACAGCAACGGGTCTCTCACTGTAAAGTTGTACCACAACGAGCAAAGTCTTGATTCCCGCATGATGCACATCACTTCTCTGCACTTGCAACACAAAACGTGCCCTTACAGCTTTCCTTTTCTGAGCAATTAATGTCCCATGATACTGCCTAATTATCTAGGAACTCAACTTTCCATCTAGAGCTGCAAACAGAACAACAAATAGATTGTCTGATGTGCTCTTGGTTCAATTCCTTATAATGATCTTCCTCTCTGGAGAAAAAATTCTAACATAAATTGAACACAGTAGTGATAGAAGTGAAACAAACATAAATAAGTGATATCAAAGGTGTTCTGATGTCATGGACGATTGCGGTATTTTTAAAATATTGTAAAGGCAAAATTATAAACAAATTATATATAAACAAATTATGTGTTGGCTAAAATGAATGAATGATGATGACAACACTTTACCTGTTGCACGGTTTATCCTTGCCCCTGAAGGATTCTACAACTCTGCAAATGTCCTAGCTATATATAAAACAAAAACAAAAAAACCCACAAAACTATTTAACCCAACATTTAATGGGTAAAAAACAGCTTACTGAACGGAAACTTCTTGAAAACAACAGGAAAACTTCTGATCCAGATTTTTAACTCAATACGCTAAGCTACTGAAAATAAAACATGCAGTAGCCATCTCAAAAAAACTCAGCCCTAGGACTGTCAGCTTGTATGAATAATAAGCATTCCATGAGCACTGTAACACCGGTGATGCAATCCATTAAAATAAATATCATTAATGATACAGATCAGGCAACTAACTACTCCTTAGGCTATGAATGTAGGACTAGATTGTGGCAATTTATACTGTATAATTTACAGAACAGGTTTTTTTTTTTTCCTTGTACATTCCAGTCCTCAATTGCTCAATGTGAAAGTTGTTGCCTTCCAGCCCATAAAAATTCAATAGGACTTCTCAGAGAAATCCGTCCTTGGCACTTTTAAAAAAAGAGGAGCATTTTTTCAGGTAGTATTATATGTTCCCTTCTTCCAGTTACTACAGGAGATATCACTATGACTTGTCCCGTATGATGTCCCAGGTGACTTTAGTTGTCAGACACTCATACTCCTCTTATGTTCATAATCTAATTGTGTATACATCCCATTTTATAGAGGCTACACAGTAGCCAAGTAGCTATTTAGAACTTTGCAAATATATTCTTTATCATAATCTTAGAAAAATTTAAAATATACATATCATCATGAAAGCAACAGTTACTTGACATGCAAGATGAAGTAAAAATAGGGACACCATATGTCAACGTGGTACTGGATAGGTATTTCAGTACATCAGAAAGTACTGAACTACCTAAACATCAGAATACAATAATATCTGTGTGTGCAAAATGGGAATACAAACAGCAGCTCCTAAACCAGAGAAGGGGTTTTAAAATCTGGGTTTGTGAATGTATTTGTCTATCAAGTACCCTTCAGAGAAAGTACATTGGATTTGTCAGCATCACAAATTCTCCACTTCTATGCTTTGCAAAACTGATTGCCATTCTTTTGACCATTTAGGGTTCAAAAACATGTGGAAAGCTTCATTACTGCCTTTCAATGACACTTTAGGAACCAGTGGAGAGACAATAGAATGCTTGAAGAGAAAAGATAAATAGATTTATGTCACGCTTTGTTTTTGCAACTTGGCAAAAACACAAATAGAGTTATACAGTCAATCATTAAAAACCCCTTAATTTTATGACAGAGACCTTGGTCAAGATAATTCCTTTCTAACACAATGATGATGATGCAGGGTCCTGTAGGGCCTCCTTTTCACCATTAGATTTATTTTTTTTTAACAACTGTCTTTCATCATGACTATTTTTCCTTTCTCTTACGTATAGCAAGCAAATATAATAAGCCTCTTTCAGAAAATTGGGCTGGTACAAAATTGTGCATTCTTTATATAATTTTAGGAGGAAAATGGTTAACATTTTAGCCTTATGACTTGCAAATGAAAGAAAATAATAACACTTAGCAAAAGACATTAGAAGAACACATTCACCATGAATCATACTGCCCTTGAAGGTGCAGCTTAAAAAAGCAGAGAAATAGATTTGACACCACTTGGACTTGCAGCTCGGACATGCTGCATTAAACTGTTCAAAATTAATTTAATCTGAGCATGGAGAATAATAGCCTCTCAGTTCAAGGCTTCTGATAGCAGTAATTTGCACTCGAAAGTACTTCCAAAGGGAAAGAATAAATGAAGGGCGACTCTCCAAAACTGAGCGAGCAAATGTATTCACTAAATGAAAGCCCCTTGATCACCCTGTAAAAGAGCATTCAGGAAAACGACACATTCTATATCATTTTGTGGCTTAGGAATTTTTTCTTCAAACTGCTCACTGCTACAAGGAGAGATACTGTTCTTCCTGGACTGATGATGGGATAAGAAGCTATTTACCTAGAGCTCCTGCATTTTAACTCAAAAGCCATGAGATCCATTATCCTTAAAAACAAGCAAGACTTGTGTAGCAAAAAATCCTCTTGCCACATTTGTAATAGGGCACTTTATAGACTAATTACATATAGGGTATTGGCAGTTCTCCTTGCTTTTTCAGCAGAGGACTAAGAGCTAACTGTAACAGTGTTAACACCCCAGCCCTTAAAAAGTACCTTATCAACCCCAAAAAATTTTGTTTTCTAAAGGTCGTATTCTCTTCACTTACGCATTCATAACTCAATTCTATTCACCAGGCCTGCAACTAAAATAATTTGTGTTTCACCTCTCACTGAGCTCCTAGGAGAGTGGTCTCATTGGAAAAGCACTGGAACCGGAAGCAAGAAACACTGTTTCTCTGCTTTAGCCTAAAATACATAATTGGTGTTTTATAGCAGCATCAAGCCAACAAAAATTCTCTGGTCACATGTGGCAACACTGGACAACTGAATGGGAGATAGCATCACCTTCAAAAACCTGCAAGGTTGTACTCCGCTGTTAGCTTCTGCCCTTCATTATGACTTCTCCAGCCCCAAATCACTGTCCCAAGGTATTCTTTAAGTATAAGAACAAAGTCTGACCTGTATCAAGGCCAAGATTGCTGGGGAGACTGAAGGGAGAATCACAGAGGTCAGAAGTTAATCACCAACTTGGCAAAGGCTAACACTCTTGTGAGAACAGGGGAAAAGAAGGGGAAGGGGACTGATGTTGCAGAAAAATGTGGATTCGATTCAATGAAAATATTTTTAAAGTTCTAAAAGACCTGGTTTTGGTTTAAGTGAGGGTTAGGGGAAGACAGGGAAGAACTGGAAAATAGAGTAATCTTCACTTTTCATTCAATCTTCTGGTTCTTTATGAATTATGTTCCTACCTCATATAATAAAAAACAACAAAAAGAGAAGAATCTATTCAATGCTACACATTATCTCCATTTATTACCAAAGCAGACAAGCATCCAAATATCCCAGCCACAGCAGACAATGCAGCGGAAGCGCCTCGGCAGGCCTGGGAACAGGTAGCAGTAAGGAGATGACTCCAAGCTCTAAGGCATGTATTAGGGCCTTGGGCTGTCTCTTTCAGGGTCTCGAGCAGTCTCTTGGGCTGTATCATTCTAGCTCTACCTCTGAAGGACAAAGCCAAAACTATGCTTGGGGGGTATGTATACATGTACCAACGCGTGTGCATATGCCCACACACAGACACAGAGCACCTTTTAGTACATACAGCACTGTTAGGAGCTGTCTCCTGTGGGTCTACAGTGCAAGACAAACTGTGTGCTGAAGTAACAGTAAATAATAATAAATAAAATCCTTTCTAGGCAGAAAAATAAGGACAATGGTGTGCACTACAGTGCACTGACAAAATAAAAACACAACTGTAATAACTCAAAAATAAAACTAACAAACTAAATGAGTTCTTGAATTACTTCTTTCCATTCATGTACATATTTTATCTCCTTATTGTAGTTTGGTGGTTTTTTGTTTTTGTGTTGTTTTGGTTTTTTTTTTTGTTTTTTTTTGTTTTTTTTTTTTTTTTTTTTAAATTGTAAGAATCCACTTTTTGAATGAGCTTAGTGGCTGTGAGGAAGTCTTAGGAAGAGATACAAAGAAAAAGTTTCATCAAACAGCAGGAGAGTAAATAATGTATTAGTATTCAAGTTTCATTTCCAATCCCACAGTTGCATTACTTTTGCAAATTTACAACAAAGAAAGCCAAAAGGTCTTTTTAAATTCTCTGGTACCGCTTAATTTCTTTTGAATAATTTACCTGCCACTAGCTGTTTGTTCTATAATAATTCAAAGAAAACTGGTTATGCCGAAAGTCTAAAAAAAAAAAAAAAGTGCTTCTAGAAAGTATTAAAAAGTTAAAATAAATTGAAAACCTTCAGGGTATTGTAACTCATACACAGCTGGTATGAACAGCACTGCCGATTACTGGCACTTAGAAGACCAAAACTAATGTAGACACGATGCTTGTGGTACCTCTTATCAAAACTGGAGGATAAACTATGAACTTCCATTATCTTAATAAACACTATTCTTTGAAGAAAATGCCAGATGCAAATATAAGTAATTTATGTATTTGAGGGCTCATCCTTCTATATCTAACAACTTCCTTAAAATACCTAGTTTTCTAATGCTCTATCATAGACTCACAGAATGGTTT
>NW_010231827.1:76907-80751 GCF_000690775.1 Eurypyga helias | reverse complement strand
CCAACCCAGGTGCAGGACCTGTCATTCCCTTACATGGCACAGATTTAAAAAACATGGTTAATTTGCATTTGTGTCACTGATCTAAATACTGTAGAAGTGGTGTCATTCTGACAACAGTGTCCTGTAACCTCCTTAGGAGCTCAGACAGGGAGGTAGGCTTAAGGTGCAGTCGAGCTTGAATTGCGTAAGGAGAAATCACTACCCGCTGAACTTCCAGGCTTGCTTACCAGTCCAAAATACACTTGCCTTTTGGAAGTGTGTGTGAGATGATGGAAGAGCAGAAAAAAATCTGAATGCGAACGTAGTAGTTTTATCTAGTCCTATAATTAAGCTCCGAGCACTTGTAGCTTTGTTGAATCTCTGTTCCGTTTGAAGATAATAAAATTTCCAGTCTGGCAGGAACTGTCCCCTGAATGTCAGTTTTTCCTTCACTCTTCTTATCGCAGTGCATGCTTTCCAGAGACCAGCGCGTTATTTCTGCCCCAGTGTGCTGATGTAGTTCTTAAATTAATACAGCTACCAGCATACACGTCCCCAGAGTGAGTAGCAGCTCTTTGCAATACATGTGTAAATATTTACATCCATTTCCCTCCCACTTGGTAAAGTACTCAATTTTTGTACAGTACAAAGTGCATTGTATATAGAAAAACCCCCACATTGTTTAGTTCTTCGGTTTTCTTTTGAGGGGGCGTTACATTTATTTAACAAAAGGCCAAGCTAGACGCAGCATGCGTTTTGCAGGGAAGTCCTGCTTTTATCCAATTTCGCAGCTGGGCCGACAGATTTATGGCGAGGTGATGGACTTCTTCAAGGTCAGGCAGCAAATTGGTGGTTAAGTAGAACCTTGGGTCCTGCTGACTCCAGTGTTTTGTGTAATAGTTTCTGCGTGCGGCTTTGTCTTTGTAAATTACTGCAGCAAATAAACCAAACTCGTCCCCAGACCCACAGTTAATTTCAATAAACAAATTTTGTGGGGGTTGCTGTGCTTATATAAAATGAGGTAGATTGGTACTGGTAGGCTCAGGCTTGTCCTCGCAGCAGGGAGGAATTCTGAAAATTTTTGTGGTGATTTTTCACTCTTTAAAAAGATCTGATTGCTTAAAAATACGTATTTAATACAAGCAAATGTGTGCGTCGGCTACTGCTGTTCAGTGATTACTGCGGAGCAGTGACATGTGCAGATCCTCATCCCTTTGTTAAACCGTTATACCAAGTAGGGCGTAAAGGCAAATGGCGGAAGTGAGGAACTCGTAGTACCAGATCAACTGGAAGACTCCTGGCAGGTTTGGACTGGCATCTCCCGTGTTGCAGTCAGGCAGGGTGAGCTGTACCAGCGAGGACGGACAGGGCTCCTGCAGCCAGCATCCGCTGCACTTGTAAGGTGCAAGTTCCTCCTTGGCATTTGCCTTTAAGGGAATGGGCTGCGTGCTCTAGGGGTGCTGGCTCTTGCTCCGGCAGGAGAAGGGTTTCTTAGCTTTAGAGAGAGAGTACCAGGTTGTTCATGCTCAAGATTTTAACTTTTTCCAGAGTTTATGTGGGTGGCAGGTTCTGGCTGTTGCCTTCTGCCAAGGGCACTGCAGGATACTTGTTGACTGAGGCAGAAATGAGTTTGGGAATGCTATCTGCCAATTTCCAGCTGTGAAACTTAAGAAGTGATCTGCATTTTTGTTAGAGAAAAGAATTACCAGTTTACTGATTGAAAAACACTTACTGTCTATGTTATCATAGGCTCGCCAACAGCAAAGCGTCTAGCAACATTGTTCTGGCACATCTGCTGAGCTTGGAGTCACTGGGAGTGGTGTGACTTTCATGATCTGTCAGCACTGCTTCCAGCATCTTTCCATGTTTTTCTTTATGTTGCTTCACCTGACTTCAGACCTGGCTATCCCCATCTGAATGTGCAAGGTCTCAGGAATATAATCGGGGAGATTTAGCAATAAAACTATTTTTTAACTGATTTTGTTTTCTTTACTTTCTCAGCAAGCCGTGTTTTGGACAGGCATGTTCAAAATTTTCTCATCAAAACGTGCTATGGCTAACCTCAGGTATTAAAACTTGCTTTTATTATGCATTGACTGCAGTATTCCTGGGGTGCATCCTTCTGAATTTTTTTTCTTGGTCCTCTACATATGGATGCAAATGGATATATTCATTTCACTTCTTTTATGATAACTGAGTTTTGGCCTTGATTTGAATTCCTCTTATCGGTCTCATCTGCGTGCAGAAGTTACGGCATGTCGGGAAAGTAAAGTATGCTCTCCCTATCTGTCAGATGCAAGGCAAAAATAAAATCTTTAGCTTTATGCATTTAATAGTAAATTAATAGAGACCTTATCAGTTGTTAGAGATGTATATTGCTAAGCTCAGCTGAAAACTTGATGTGTGGTAGGAAATCAAGCTAATACTTGCTCCATCCGTTGAAAGGAGCAAGCACAGCAAGAGGCCAGGATAATGAGATGAGTATAAAGGGAGCAGTGAATTTTACTACTAGACATAGTTTTGAAAGCTCATTGTTGAACAACAGGTTTGTGAAGAGGGTTGTAACAAAAGCCAGCTCTTACTGTTGGAGTACAAATGGAGTTTGAACTTTCTTTTAGAAGATCTTGAATCCGTTACAAGTGTTTTGAACTACACGGTAGTGGTAAGCGTCTGAGTTTTGGTCTCTGACCTCATGGAAAATTTAGTTTCGGGGACTAGGAACATCATATTGAAGGGCCTAACTTTCATTTCTTGCTTTGTGTTTGAAAATAGGGTTTTGGATCAAAAAGAAAAAAAGAAAAACCAAAACAACCCCAAAATGTGCTCTTTGCTTTTATGTTCTGTTCGAGAAGTAATAGAGCTTTTCTTATTGCAAGTATTCAGAAACAGGACTATAATCATGGGAATGTAAACATTTTTCTTAATAGAAAGCACTAATGAATACACCCCATTACAAGCTGAGAGGAACTGTTCAGCTGCCAGTTTAGCAGCCGTATGTGCAGCAGTTCCCTGGGCAGTACCTGTGCGGTGTTTCCACGTGTGTGTGTGCTGGGTGTAGCCAGAGACTCCTGTTGCCTTCCCTGTGGTTTGGAACCAGCCTGGGGTTGGTGGGGTTGAGCATCTGGTCAGGGTGAAAGTTGGATGTAAGCACAGCTCATTGCGTGTGGCTGCTGGAGTAACCAGAATCTGCACTCCTGGCAGCCCCTTCCCACTGGGAATAAACGCTTGCTGGTGGCTGATCTGAACGTGCTTCTTTGCCCTACGACCCAGCTGTGGATGTGGGGAGCACTTGCTTGAACTTGTCTCGATGGTGTTATCTTTTGTGATCGTGAACCAGAGACAGCAGTGGATTGCTAATGTCTACAACTCCCTTGCATTTCAGGAGCCTGTCCGATGTTTTTCCTTCTAGGCAGGTTGCTGTGTGCATGCCTCGATAGCTCGAATGGTGACATCTCTCTTCCCTGTGGTCAGTATCCCGCTCGAGGCACCTGCCTTCGCGCTGTGCTCCAGGGAGACGTCTCTCTTCTGGTTCAAAACGTCTTTCAGATCCTGAGTTTACGAGGCTTTGCATCCTAATGCAACATTTTGGCACCGTGGTTTGCTCTTCTTTCTCACCAGATCACATAGATAAATGTGTTGTTGGTCCGTGGATCTCTCTTCCCTGTGGTCAGTATCCCGCTCGAGGCACCTGCCTTCGCGCTGTGCTCCAGGGAGACGTCTCTCTTCTGGTTCAAAACGTCTTTCAGATCCTGAGTTTACGAGGCTTTGCATCCTAATGCAACATTTTGGCACCGTGGTTTGCTCTTCTTTCTCACCAGATCACATAGATAAATGTGTTGTTGGTCCGTGGGGGAGGATCTTCACC
>NW_010231827.1:76478-76894 GCF_000690775.1 Eurypyga helias | reverse complement strand
ATCTCTCTTGGCTTTTTTGCGGAAATGAGAGCTGCTGCCAAGTGCAAGTACTCCCTTTGGAGGGATGTTCTGCAGAATAGCTGCTGAACACAGGAGGCATGTCCAAAGAAAGCTGTAAGCCAAATTGTGACTATGAAGGTTTTAGCTGCAGTGATACAAATTCTGACATTAGTGTTTTATTTTGACATAACTCTCTCCCCACCCTCACTTTTCTTCCCAGCACTTTTTCACTTTCTGGGAAGCATTTTGTGCAAAGTCAAAATAAAAATGTCTGCATGGGTACTGATGGCACTGCAACTTCAGCTGACAGAGCAGAGTGGTTTATCTGCAGTGATCTGGTTGTAGCGGTAGAAGGATATGCTTGTAATCATAGAATCATAGAATCACAGATTGGTTTGGGTTAGAAGGGACCTTAA
>NW_010231827.1:32018-76060 GCF_000690775.1 Eurypyga helias | reverse complement strand
GGAGCCCCCGCAGCTGGATGCAGCCCTCCAGGTGGGGTCTCACAAGAGCAGAGCAGAGGGGCAGAATCCCCTCCCTCGACCTGCTGGCCACAATCAGTGGCCAATGCAGTAATCAGGCACTGGATTTTGTGGAGGCAAATCCATCCTTAGTTCCCTTGAAAGTGAGCAGGAAAAACCCTGTTTAGGTTCAAGGACCCCAGCCTGCCAGCATGGTTTGTCTCCGAGACACGCGTAGAAAAGAGCCGAGTGATGTCAGTAACGGCAAACCTGCTGTGTTGGGAAGGGTTTGACTGCAGTGGCTGCAGTAGAGTGAAGGACCTTGGGACTGCTGGAGCCCACAGCACCAGGGGAATAGTTTTCCAGTTTTGTTACTTTGGTGCGTGTTTTAATTGGATTGAACTGTGCCCCAAGGGGCGTGGAAAAAGGTTTTAGCAGATGTGCTGGCAGTTCCCGGCTGAGGGGACAGCCTGCTAACCCTGAAACAAGTAACGCCAGCAGCCCTGTGAGCGAAGAAATTTCACCGAAAAAGCGCAGTTGGTGTAATCCTGCTGACGTCAAGGGCCTCTGCGAGGGACACCTCTCCTATTTGTGATTCACAGGGCTGCATCAGCAGGATCTAGTGCAGACCTGTCCTAACGGGAAGAGCCTCTGATGTCAGGAAGTGGATTTCTTTGGAGACCAGCGCTTTCTCACGTTCTGTCAGCACCCCCAATGTCTCTGGGAGCTGGAGTTACCTTGCTCTGCAAGCAGACAGAGGGGATCAGAACGAGTGCTTTTTCAGCTTTGTTATCTGTCTTAGTCTCATTGACAGGCTGTATGCCCAGCATCCGCTTTCTTTGACTTGTCCTCTCCAGAAGTGCATCCTGGTAGTCCGAGGGTAAACCCCTTCCCTCGCCAGCAGGCTTCCTCCACTGGCACCTGGGCCGTCTGTGCCGCGTTTCCCTGCCTGGGAACGTGAAGCAGTGGTGGGTGGACGTGGTCTCGTGGTAAAGTGGGAATTCTCGTTTTTTATGCAACCTCTGATGAGGGTACCTGGTTTGGTCTGGAGCACATCAGTTAAATCAAAACCTAGAAATAATGGTAAGTGAAATCAAGGGCTCTAATTTAGGTAATGATGGGAACTTGTGTAGCTTGCTGAGTTTCTTCTTAGCTGTTTACAATTGCCCAGTTATTTCGTACGAAGGTTGTGTGCTTGATTTCCAGCACCTGAGTTTGAGCCTTCCTTCTCTTTTTCAATCCATTTCCTTCCCTGAAAATTTCAGCTACAATGGAATCGAGCAAATGCAAAATCATGAGGGCTGTTTTTTAATTTGTCACACTCACATTTATGCCTTGTGTGATTACTACAAGTGGGTATTCTATAGGTATGCTTCTGTGGGGTATGTGTTTGTTGTTTTTTTTTTTTTTCTCCCCATAGTACAGTAGTATTTGTTTATAGAAGCACAAGAACGTGTGTTTCTGTTGCATCGGCTAGGCATGCATGGTTTTGTGATGGTGGTGTCAGCAGATTTGTTGGGTTAACTAAGCTTTTCAATGAGTGAATCCCAGAACTGAACATGTCCAATATAACACTAGTTTTTATATTCTTTACAACATAGTAGACTCCTGACAATAATTTAATACAGGTTAATTTTGAAACCATACCAGAAACAAGTATGATTTTTCTTGTACCTGCCTGTCTTGAGCTAAATGAGGCGGCGGGGTGATCCCTCTCCAGTGGTGAACTTCTGTGGATGTAACTGACTGTTGGAGGTCTCACAGGCCTTGCCCGGTCACCCATATCTTGTTTGTCAGCATGGACGTTAAAGAAAAACCTGTGAAGATGTCAGTGTAAGGTTTGAATTTGAAGCTGTTGTAATGCAGAATGACAGATAATGAATCTTTCATTTGAACAGTTGGTAAGCGTTCTGCTGTGCTGAAAGGAAAGAATATATATCTCTCTATGGATTGTTTTAGGAAATTATCTCTTCCTTTGCAGGTCAGATACTTTATACACGTTTGTGTTATGGTGTAAGAAACCTGCTTTTAGGGCTGGTACATGTTTTGGTGATGAAAGAGCTTGCAATAGAAATGTTAAGGCTTTCTTTGTGGGATCACAGCATTTTTCATATTTGGCAGCTGACTTGGAGTCATTCGTTAGTTATGAGTCACTTGGTGGTGAGTCAGCTCAGTACTACATGACTGGTTTGTCATGACATCTTACTATTTTTTGTTACGGTCCGTTGAGATGATAGTTGGGACTGCAACTCTGAAGTCGCTGAACACTACTGCTTTCTTGCTAATGGGAAGTATGACCCTCTGAATGGGCTTGTTACGCCTCAGTTCCATGCCTTCAGGCAGTGTTTGTGGCACTAAAATGACTCCAAATGAAGTACCTATTGAAGGTGCTTGTGTATAGAAGTCCTACTAATGTGACTGCACAGTTGTTCTTAATTGTTTGGACTCACTTGCACCTTTTGTCCTAGCTGTGACAAGCAGAACCACTTACTTGAAGGCACAAGTCTGGCCTTCAGTCCAGGGCTTTTGTGATCTGGGAAGAGACTGTGTCCTTTTTTTTTTTAGGATCCACCCGTGCTGAACATCTTGGTGTAGCGGGAGCCGGTCTTGCACTGCTGCGTCCTCAGATGCGCTTTGCTCACTTGCAGCTTTGTGAAACATCTTTCTGTACTGCTGAGGATGTTTCTGTGATTGCCTTGATATCAAGCAGAACTGCAGTCCTGTGGCTCCAGGCGACTTTAGGTGTACCTCTGTGCCCCCAACCCTACGTGACTGTCCAGATATGTCCATCCTGCGATGCTTAGTTTCCACACAACTGGTAGTGAATTTCCCTGTATGACGTATACTGTGGTACATTATTGGTGCCGTGGGCTTGATGGCTCTGGGATGAGGGCAAGTGAGGGTGCCACACAGAACATCGCTGAACTCGGGCTTTTAAGTCAGCGGGATGAGAGTTGGGAGCCATAAACCTTGTACAAGAAACATCTGTGTCTGCAGAAAAGTTTGTACCATTAGTTTAAATTAATATTGTGCATAAGAAAAGGCAGTTTGCAAACAGGTGGTAGTGAACACAAGATGCTTGAGGGAGAAGGAAAGAGTTTTGTAACATTTCAGTGCTGAGACTTTGCTGTATAGAGATTGAACGTGGGTATGGCTATTTTCTGTGTTACACAGCTGCTCAGATTCAAAGATCACAATGGTGTCTCTAGCTTTGTAATCTTTGGCTGTAGGATTGAAACATGTCCTAGTAAACGTTTCTAGAAAATTCTGATTTAATCTGCCAGGCTGAAGGTACAGGTAGCAAAAATCATCACATCATCAGAACAAGAGGGACTTTATGTGTGGAACTAAGTTGCTGGATTTGGCCAGCGAGTCCAAGCGTAGGTCTCAGTTCTGAAGCTTAGACAGGTGAGACAGGAGAGGGGGAAAAATCGCTTGAATTGTGTTAGGTGAATGCTCTCAGGCTAAGATGACATACCTTGGGCCCTGAGTAGCTAAACAAAATGGTTATTTAATGCTTTTTTTTTTCTTCTAATCTGATGCTATTTATTCTGTAGGAGGATTTTTCAAATGTACATCTTCTTGACTGTACTGGAATAGTTTAGAGCAAATACACCCTTTAGCTGAGCTATGTGGATAAACACACTACGAACAATGTGGGGTTTGGGGTTTATTTTTGTTCTACATCCCTTGCAGCAGAAGTTGTTTCCTTCCTCTTGCCTTAAAATTAAATAAAAGTCCTTGCTTAACTTGCATTTCACCAGAAATCATAATGAACAACATAATGAACTTGCAGACTATTTGTATTATGGCCCAGACTGGGCATATTTAAACCTTCTACTGGTCCTTTTTTTAAAATTTGGTTTGTTAAAACCAAAAAAAAACTAAACCAGTTGAAGGCTTCTTATTACAGTGAATTTGGCTGTCCAGAGGGAAGGGGGCTGGGATGCCAAAAAGACAGGCTATCCACGTAATCCCCAGTGTCCGACAGTGCAGGGCATCAGGAATCACACTTGACTGGGTTTATTTGCCATCAGTTCAGCTCTGTCCCAGGTGGACATGCTGCTTTATTCCCTACTCTGAGCGTGTTTCATGTTAAGGCCTACATGCTATAAGTGTCTGTAATAGTAAGAAGAGCTAGTTGGTACGCTAACAGGAGGCTGCCGCCTTGGCAAGGTTGTGGATGTAATAAACTGAGCCTGTTTTGGGATGTGAGAGGGGTGGCACCTTTAGGGGAAGAAAACATTGATTATGATATGGGAAAAGGCAGACTTTTGTCATTTGTAGGAGAGTTTTTCCCGTTGCTCTCTAAAGCTGAGCTTTAAGACCTAAAACACTGGGAAGGTAAGCAGAGGGCAGTGTTCTTTGCTAATACACAAGATTGCTGTGCCTATGTATTTCTCTCACCATCTTTCCTCCCATGCAAGCAACCTAAAAAGATGCTCCGATTTTAATCCGTTTCTTCTAATCTGGTTTTAGTAACATGTTATGGTAATCTCACCGTATTTTCTGTTTGATTTACATCTAACCCTCATTTTAAAAAATATAGACTGAAGCTTTTACAGCTTTGTGTGCTTGAGGTTTGTCAAGGCAAATTCAAAATTCAGTATCCTTAAAAAGACAGAAGAATGGTGATATATTTTTCTTTGCAGCAAAAGGTTGGGTTTTCCTTTCCAGGAATATAAACGTCATGGTCACATGTAAAGCTACCGAGTAATTCCCTGAATATAAGACATCTTTCATTTCTGTCTCCTTCATAATTCTGACACAGCTACTGAGGAAGTACTGCCCTTATTGGGGGAAAGATGCTCTGACTTGCTTTGCGTGTATCATGGGAACCAATTGTAACTGGGCTTTTCCAACATACATGCTGTCTGATATGTAAGACAAATGTGGTTTTCAAATGTAGGCACAGGTTAGCTGTGGAAAGTTAAATTGCACACATATGTTTAGGAAGTGTGCCACCTTCATATGTGTTAAATTTGTTCTTTTGCTTCTAGCAAGGCAGGAGGTTCATAGTTCAAATGCAAACCAGACAGTTTATATGCTGATTTTATGGGAATCCCGTATAGAACAGTCTCAAACTTCTGTAGCCAAGAGCAACTTCTTTACTTGTCTGTACATAATGCACGTTCTCACACATGTCAAAGCAATAGCCACATCATAAAATAAGACTTATGACGTGGTTTGGAAAGGCATTGCCTCTCTTGGCCACTCCGTCTGCCCATACCTGTTGATTCATGCCCTGCAATGACAGATGGGCGCTCCAGTCTCCTGGGCCACTTAGTAGTGCCACTCAACTTTTTCTTAAAAGAAGTCTACTACATGAGTATGGCCCAGGCTGAGCATATTCAAGCCTTCTACGGGTCCTTTTTTTTGTTTGTTTAAAAAAAAAAAAAAGTGTTTAAGGTTTCTTATTTAACAGCCACAGGCTCTTCACAAGTGCCATGAAAAGAGATTCTTACCTGCACAGTAACAGCAAATGAACAGTAATACATGTAGTAGTATCTCTAAGGATGTAAAAATGGGAACTTGAGTGAGCCTACGAAAGCTTTTTTTCTTAAAAAAATAAGCCATTCTGTGAATCCTTATGGTTCTCTGGGCCTGGTGTATTTCTTCATGCTCCTTGTAATACCACCAAGCAAAAGAATATAGTATAGTTTTACCCCAAACCAGACATATTAAAATATAGTAGTGTTTTCATATTTGTACTTCAGCATCTCCAAGAGGTCTTTCCATCTTTGTGCCAGACACTGTAAAATTTTATAGCAAAGAGGTAGTTTTTTTTTCCTAAAAAGCTTTCCCTCAAAGAAAGAGCTCACTCTGGCATACCTAACAATGTCTACTTTATTTGAGTAATAATCAAATTTACTAGCATGCATTTGGGAGAACGCAAGTAATTAGTGCCCAACTATGTAATCGCTCTGACTAATGCTCCTGTTCAGTGCAAATTAGAAGACGACTGTAGTGTGCTGCTTGTAACTAAGCACTTCTTCTTTTTCCCAGTCTAAATGTAAAGATTTTGGACTTTGGGTAAGTATGCATTCATGCCTGCTGCAGTATTTTCTTACAAATGGAAGTTGTGTGTGGGTTTGCAGTCCAAATACACAAAAATCTGTCATTTCTGTCAGTTCATATGTTTCAAGTATACTGTCCCTCTCACTTCTGCACCCTTTCAAAACAGGTAAAATAGGGTTTCTTTATTTATTAGCTGTGTGTCTTTTTCTTTTTTCCTTCTTCCTCCACTACTCCCCTTCCTCCTCACCATGGTTTCATGATGACTGAGCCGTTGTGGAATATTCAACTAGTTTAGTTGACCTTCAACCAGTGCAATCCTTGCACAGAGGAGTTCTGGAAAACTTCAGTTGCGTGGTGTCCCTTCCATAAAAGTAAACAAACATCTGAAAAAAAGTAGGGACAACGGGAAAATCTGAGGGTACCATAAGTGAGTTTTCGGTGGCACTTTGTCTCCTTGGACCCTGCGGAGGCTGGCACGCCGGCTGCGGGAACTCTCCGATTTCAGCCATGCATGGGGCTGGGGGATCTCTGGGAGACGGTTGGGCTCTCAGGGCGTGGATTTGGGTTTCACAGTTGTAATGAAAAATGCGTAACCGCCTCCGCTGCTGCCTTACGTGCGGCTTCGCTTCACGCTTGTCCGAACGTGTTCTGTTCTCTTTTGCAGCAAGCAAGGTCCTGCTGCAGCTCACGGTGCTGGGGGGTGGTGACGGGGGAGATGCCATCCCAATTACGCCCATTTGCTGTCTCAGATTGCTGACAAAGCTGCGGCTTTCCGTGATTGTTCAACGTAACAAGACACGTTGGTGGGCACCTTGTTGCATGAATATCGTGGAAATACAAGACCCTGGAGTGCCTTGGAGCTTTAACCTTTGCTGGTGTCCCAGCTAGCGAAGTGCTTTGGTGGCTTTTTAGGAGGACCTGGGCGTTGAAGAGAACGAAACAGGGCCCCGCTGCGACGGGCTGACGTGTGTGGGCATGCTGACTGACCAGCAGTGCTTCTCCAGGAGCTGCCGCTGGTCGTCTGTTGGAGCCTGCTGCTGCTGTCTGACCGCACTAGACCCGGAGAAAAGCAAGGACCTAAGGGCAAAATACACTCTGTTAAACTTTCAAAAAATGCAAAGCCGTCTTATTTTTAAGTAATGACTTTTATGCTGTTTTTTGATGATGAAACCGCCTCAGAATATAGTATAAAAGATACCCCAACTTTTTGCTCACTGTATAGAAATTCAGAATTATTCCAGCTTCTCACTCCCTTCCCCCACCTTCCACCTGTCATCTACGACTTCTGCCAAGTCATCTGAGAAATGGTAGCAGCAGAGGGACCCCCATCCCTCCTGGGGCCAGTGGATTCTGCCCACACGGTCGGTGCAGCAGCCCGTGGCGCGAGGCAGCGTCCCTTGCTCCTTCCCTCTGCAGACACAGAGTCCTTTGTCATGGTCCTGCTAGCATTTGAGAGCAGTGCCCCTCGGGAGGGATTATTGCACAATTACTATTTCAGAGGATTTTCAGACCTGGGCAGCCATCCCTGCAGTAAATCATACGCTGGCAGGTTCCTCTCCAGCATACGGAAGCTGGGATGTCTAATTTTTTATTTCTAGACTGAAGCTGGAAATCTGGTTTGCAGCCAGCTCCCCACCTTCTGGCGGAAGCTGGAGTGTGAGACACCCCAGGTTGACACAGGACATGTGGAGAGAAGCAGCGTAAGCTCTACATAACCACAGAGCTCCCGGAAGACTGACTGACGGGGGTGCAGGGCTGAGGCTGAGCTGCTTCGCTTCATCTCTGCTGCACTGTGGCAAAACCAGTAAATCCTTCCAGGGCGCTACATGGAGGTGCCTTCCGTCGCGGCCTCCTTGTCCCCTCTTGGTGCTGCCAGGAGCTTTGCTGCCAGGCCCAGGGAGAGGAAGCTGAGTGAACGATTGATCCCCTCTTAGACCAAGGCTGATTCCACACACAGACTCTCCCACGTCGCTGGACCATACATACCAGGGTCCTGGCTTACACACTTTGTTTGGAGGAGGCCATGCTCCTGATGTATGGAACATCTGAGATTTAGCTCCAGCCTAGACAACAAAATATTGCTAAAGTCCCTAGACTGTGCTCTTCTTGCCAATGCATATATGGGTTTCACGTGCCACACCAATGACACTGGCTAATTCTTGAGTATGAATGAACTAACTGCACCTTTTATTTTTTTTTTTAAATTCAGCAGTACTTCCATGTTAGCAACGTTTTTTTTGTTCCATTTTTGGGATGCGTGCCTGGGTGAGGGAAACAATGCTGAAGTGGGACCCGGCAGTGACTTGGGTAGGTTGAAAGGTGGCCGTGGAGACCTGCTTAGGGCTGGTCTGCTGCTGCCTACCCTATAATTACCTCTGTGTGTGAGCAGGTAAGGAGGGGTTACCCCTTCCCACTGTCGTCTGAGAGCATCTTCCAGTTACCTGCAGCCAGAGCAGGAAAAAAATCCCTATTGCTGTTTAACGGAATGAATGGCTATGGCAACAGAGGGAGTGGCCTTGCAGTGTTCTCCTCGGGTAGCCCTTTCCTGAAAAGGCTGATGAATTGTTTTGAGATTAGCACACATGATAAAAGTTAACTTTGAAATAGCATAGCCGTCTAAACAAGCCTGCCATAGAAACTGTACTGTATGCTTAAGTTTGGGGAAAATACCCAATGTTCATTTTTGCCTACCTGTAATTGTGCTTTGAACAATCTCCGTTCTGTGTTACGTGTCATCATGTACTTACTTGTTTTTTATAGACAGATGTCCTTAGGAGCTTATGGTATTCAGGCTTGAGTTCATCTCCTTTCTACATCCCAACTCCCCCGTAAATTACCATTATACACCTACAATTTTGGGGAAGGGTAGTTGAATAACCAGCTACCTTGTTAAAGGACTGCTTCAGTGAAGATGCTTTGAGCTGTGAATAAAATATGTCCTTGGCTATCTTGGTGCCAGTATGGCTGTGTCCAAGCCTCATACAGCAGGCAACCTGCAAGAAAAAAAAAAAACCAAACAGGTAGTAAACACCCGCTAAACAATAAACCCCCTCTGATCATGTTAAAAAAAAAAAGAAAAAGTGTGAGTGAGGGACTGATGTTCAAGCCAGGGTATTTGCATGGCGTTGGGATCACTGGTAACCCAGTTCCCATTTTCTAGATTAGAGCAACAGTAAGTAGTGGTAGGATATTGGTAGGAACATGACGTGTAGGTTGCCAGTCAAGGGATGGTTTTAGTTTGTCTTTACCAAGGCAATTAGTGATAGTGTAGAAACATTTTGTGATGTTATAGGAAAAAAAGGGTTAAAAGTTTGTTTATAAAAAAACTATAAAAGGACAGGCTTTTGTTATCCGTTAGAATGAGTACCTCATGCTTCAATTCAGATTTACACTTTTGGGTTCTCTCATACTCAGATTTTTGTAACATAAAAGCAAAGAAAACAGAAACTACTGTTTTTAGCAAGCAAAGACTCCCATCTAGATTTCACCAGAGTTGCATCAAAACGATCTTGGAAATTAGTTACTCAAAGATACAGAGCTCTGCCAGTTCACTCTCATGTTAACCTGTTGCCTATTCTGCTTCTCAAGAAACATGTCCATGCAGAAAGATCTAAAAGGTTTTTTCTAGGTAAAGGTAGGAACATCCTACTGAAGCAGTCACGTTGCTGTTGGGAACAAAAATCGTTTGATTAAAATGTTGATTTGAGTGCAATCAAATACTGTTGACGTGAGGTGTGCAGTATTCACACTGGAAGAAAGCAAGCCAAGATATGGAGGAACTAAAATAAAATGGAAACAATTTATGAGAGTTTTATAGTTAAATGTTATCAGGAGATCTGAAAGCTGAGATTACGTGTGTATGAACTTTCTCTACGCACGTGCAAGTTGTCATGTCTTTAATTCACAAACGGCTTTAGAAACATTCAGTGCGTTAGGCCTGTAAAAAACCTTTCTGGCTCTCTCTCCTACTTCTTTCCCCACAGTGCTCCAGCCCAGAAGCTGTGGTCCTCTTCAGCCAGGGGGACCAGCTGGAGCCAGTGTGCTGCAAGGACCTTTCAGCCTTCGTATCTGGTGCTGTGGCAGAGTTGTCTTGGGTTTGGTAGTAATACGATGGCGATAAATGGCAGGGTCAGTCCATACGAAGTGTTGGGCTGAGAGTAAGGTAGAGGGATGAGGCCAAAAGGCTCACGTTGGCATTGCTCAGATTTTGGTGTGCATCCCCCAGGGTATCATCACTGGAGTATTGCCTCTCCAATGAGTCTTCATGTGGGACAAGGCTTGCTCTGCAGGGGTGGCCCCTCAGAGCTCCAGCTTCTGCATAAGCATTGCCTGATTTCATTACTGCGACACTGCACACAGACTGGGGTTTTCTCTTTTTTCTTTTTTATTTTTGTTTTTAGGAAAAAAGACCTATTGAGATTAATTGTTTTGTGCCTCAAAAAAGCTGGTATAATTTGTAGGCTGCTTATTGAATAGAGTTGTTCTAGTTCTTGATAGCGGGGCATTTTATTCAAATTCGGTCTTGTTCATTCAGTTGCAAATAGTCATTGTTTATTTCATATGAATCATTGAATAAATATGAATTTGAAATTGAGAGTTTCACTTGAGCTCTAACTGATGTTGACAATCAAGCTAATGCTTTTCAGTGCCTGGCATCATCCATAGATGCACTTCCCATTGTGTGGAAAGTGATGGATAAAGAATGAAGGGTTTTTTTTTGTGGGTTTTTATTGTTTTGGACTTCCTTCTGAGTAGAGGAAGCCATCAATTTTCACTGCCTTGTCCTTGGAGCTAGTTAAGGCGATGACATTAAAAGCAAAAGGAGTATCGCCGTTACATGTTTACTGGGTGCTGCTTACAGTAACACTGACTTGTGGGTGCATTTGGTGGGTTGTCCCAAGCCAGACAGAGGATTGAACCCACGAGGAATGTTGGCCTGGACCTTCTGCCATTCCTCTGGTACCTGCCAGGGTCTGCTTCCAGCCTTATGTCGCAGTGCCTTGCAGCTGGGAGGCCTCTTCCCCAGTTTGCTGTCTGGCCCTGTGGTCAGCGCCGGCTTCCAGCTGAGGCCCTGTTGCTGCCCGACAGGGAGCCGACGGCCTGTCCGGTGACGTGTCTCCCATAGGCCCTGGGTGGGCCTACTTCACTTAGTCCAGGGTTCCCTCTACTACTTGGTTCCCAAAGAGAAAGGGTCACTTTTCTGTGGTGAAGTAAGTGCAGGTGATGTGCCAGGAGTGTTTCACAATTTTTGCAGTGCCATGGTCACAGTATTTGTAGGTGGGTGGACTTCTTAAAAATCGAGCTTTGCAATGTCTTTGGGTGCTTTATAACTGTACATTTTACAAGGCTGCTTGCAAAGAAAGTTAAATTAAGGATGCACTGGGTTTTTTTCTTCTAATTACCATGAACTGCCTAGAGGCCTGCTGTAGTATAATCTAGGTAAAATTGGTTTGTTTAATTTAAATTAAATTTCTGTATTGTCTGTGTAGGCAGCGCAATTGAAGGGTCATAAGCGCTGAACCTGTAATTGGAAGCTTGTTCATACTTGATGATAGAGCTTGTCTACAAACGGAAACACGTTGGTGTGTGGAATAAATGGCCTTGGAATACCTCTTGTGGAACAGGCCTTAGGTGGGAAGTCTTGATCAGACAAGCTCATTGACAGTGGTCAACGCATGGGGAAACAACAAAGAGGTGCAATTTAGTGGATTTGCTGAGCTGTGCTGTGGCGGCGAGCAGGATTGCCATCCTGGCAGTGTGCTTCCTCGCGCTGTGGAGCTTGGGAGCAAAGAGGGATATTCGGCGTGGGTGTCACAATCCGAAAGTAGTAGTAAGGAAGCTGTTCTGAGGAGGTGCTGCAAGCTAGTGCTGGTGGCTGCTGGAGTTTGCGGGGTGGGGGAAGGCACCGGGATAAGCTCCCAGCACTCAAACCTGGGAGCAGGTCCTGAGCATGGTGTCCAGGCCCTGGCAAGTCTGAGAAGTGTCAGGAAAGGGGGACTGAGGGGAAGGGTTTCGAGAGGTTTAGTGGATAGGAGGAGGAACGAAGACTGAAAATGGCTGGAACTGAATTGAGCACAGGGCAAGGACAAAATAAAGGTTTATATACAATTTATGGGTTGTGTCTTACTCCACTGATTTGACAGGTACAGTAAAGAGCACAGTGTTCATTTGACCTCTAATGCAAAATGTCTAAGATGAACATCTAACTGTAAAGGGAAGCTGGGGAGTGGGGTGATTCTGAGGGTAAATGGGGAGGAATATTACAGAACGGGTGGGAAATAAACTGATACCCATTTGGTGTGTATAGGGGGAATTTGCTTGAAGAAAAGGCCAGTGGTAGTCACAGTAGTCACAATATCAGTTTAATTGGTTCTTTTTTTTCTTGACATCAATAAATGCCCTACATAAAATTATTTCATTTTCCTCCATAGTTTAATAAATAAGAAACTTCATTGTGGGGGTTCTTTTTGTTGCTTTGAAAAAGATTAAATTTTATTGCATCAAAGCAAGCCTTGGGCCCTGGTACATCTTATTGCCTGAAAGAATGTTTTGGGACAGTGGAATGGATGTCTAAGGTCAGCTGTTACAGAGAAATAGTAAATTATCAGACAAAAACATTACTTGGGTCACACTTTTGTCATGATTAACCGTAGAATTTAAAACATCAGTAGTTAATCTTCTTTACATTTAGTTTTAAAATGCTTTTGATTTATAGGAGAGACTCCTTGTCCTGTACTTTAAGTATCTGCTTAGACAGTAGATCTCTCCAGGAGAAAAGAATAAACTACTAGATTTTTATTTTTGTTTTTAATCTCTGGGTCCTTGGGCTCATCGTGATTTATTTTCCTCCCTGGAACACTGCATTCCACAGCTTGTAATGTGAGCCCAAGGCCTCTTTTTTTCTGCTTGGACTCATGTATAAAGACATTTTGCAAGATTTATTGCATTCTTTTAACTTCTAAACACGAGAGAAACACAAATGATGATCCTCAGTTCAGACCAACAGCAGAGAATGACCAAAAAAAAAAAAAAAAAGAGAAGATATTTTTAAATGGATGTTTCTCTGTACAGTCCCATGTATTTTGCCGGGCTATGCTGATCTCTGCTGTGGAGTCAGCAACTGTAAGCCAAAAGATGCCTTGAAAGAAACAGAGCACCGATGTCTTGAACATACAAGCCAAGTCCTCTGGAGTTGCTGTTGAGTCGTGTGGATTTTCATGGGCATCACTGTAGCAGTTGGGATTAACCCTGTGAGAAACCCACGTAGAGCAGCCGCCGGGGCAATGACAGGAAGGCAGGTGGCTTTGTTTTCTGGGTCACGGTTAGCTTTGCTTTCTGGTGTCTGTGGGCTGGCCAGCTGCTGTAGTCGTTGGCCTGCTAATATCGTAGGCACTGTTGAAAAAGGTTGGTTCACTGTATTTTTTTTTTATGGTTTGTAAACCTGTCTCTCTGATGACATCTCTACAATACCTTTTTGCCTTTACTTTCCTCATCTTAACTGACTTTTATGTTTAAACTGCCATATGGATTCACACAATTTAAAGTGTGTGACAAGAGTTGGGATATTTCCGTTTTCCATGTACATAATCTTTATTATCTTCTGTGATACCCCTCAGTTTAGAAAGTACACTTAGGGTTGACACAAGGGTTTCTTGCATAGCAAAGGGCAGCAGAGGGAGGTTGGTTGCACCTTTCCTGTTACCTCTACCAAAAAACCCTTCCTGATTTATTGCACCACCACCAGTGACGTGCGAAGCAGCATCACTGTTCCGGAGGCACGGCAGCTTGCGGTACCCAGCATCGTTCAGATGCCATCGTAGCTTGTGGGCGCTCTCGGCAGTGAAGCTGACGGCACGTGACAGGCTGCTGCCCGCGTGGAGGGTGATGGCTGTGAGGGATGGCCGGGCCCCCGGCTAGAGGCAGCAACGGTGGGGAGCCAGTGCCCAGTGCCACCCTTTGGTCTAAATCTTAATGGTTTGCATTAAGAGACCTGAGCTTGCATTGATGGGGAGTTGTGCCTGGGAGGGGTGAGGGTTCAGTCGCTGTATACAAGGGGCTGTTTTAAACTGCTCACAGTATATAAACTTTTCAGGAGATGACCTTGGACATTGTCAGAGAACAGAATCAGTAACGATCCAGCTTGGGTCAGGGCTTCCAAGAGGCAGATAAACCTATTTCTCCCTCTGAATAAAACTCGCACGGAAGTCTTGGTAAAATGATGAAGGTTCAGTCATCGGTCAAACACTGAATTGTTGATTAGCAAATTGTAGAGCACCTTCTGCCTTCCTCTCGTCCAATACTGATCATCAGCGTCAGATCAAAGACCTAGCTGCTTGTGAAAAACACCCCGAGAGATGTAGTTGTGTGCTGACTCCGCGCAGACTGGAAGGCCTATGAGCGACTCTGAGCTTTTGCAAGAAATGGGAATTGTGTGGGGTTCTTTGATGTGCTTTACCTAAGCACTTAATTCAGCATTCTCCTAAACTCACTTGACTCAGGTTTTTGTGAAATCCCTTGATGCCATTTAATGACCTTTTTAAAGCAGGGATTTTTGTCACTTGTCATCACGTCACGAAACGATACAGTGAGAGAGAAGGCATGTGTGTTCCTGTCGTTGAGGGCCCGCTCTGATGTTCTTTCCTGGTGCTAATAAATTATGTTGCAAATTAAAGCTTTTGTTAAAATATAATTTCCATTAGATCTTGAGCTTAGGGGTAATTTGTCGGTGCAGAAAATTAATTAGAGGTTGTTTTGTGATATTCCCCCTTAAATGGAATGCTTGAAAGACTTCTTAGTTTTTCTCATGCCAGATTAATTGCGCAGGATAAAAATGTCATTTTCAACATAAAGAAGTGGGGAATATTAAGGTCTTCATGCTGGTGGTTTTCATGCTTTTTTAAAAGCATCATTGAAATTAATTTAATTGCAGTCATATGCCTCAAACTCTTGATTTGTTGATGGGTTCTTTCCTTTACGTGCTCACTAGTCGATTTAAAATACTAGTTACTCCAAATTACATGACATGCAAAAAATGCTTTTCTGAACCAAATGTAAAGATACAGACTCGCCTGCCAAACACTTGTACAATTTGGAGTGCAGTGTTGCACTAGTCATGCAGGAGTACTGATGAATAGGCATGTTATTTACCAATAGGGAAAATTACATATTTATTTGCTAAAGCCATCATTTTCATTATATGTCTTTTATTTGGTATGTGATGTCGGGGGTTTTGGCTTTCCAAATTGAGTCCCATACGATGTCATTAATTTAATTATTTATGACTCTTCACTCTTTCAGAACAAACCCCTTCACGAAACGTCAGCTGCCAGAAGTCCCTTTACGTGGTGCTCATCCGCAGAGTCTCACGTTTAATCTCAGTGCATGATGATCCTTTAAATTCTCTGTCTTCCTACAGTGTATTAGAGAGCATCCAACTGGCACCTTCTCCAAGGAGAAGGCTCTTCCTGCAGCAGCATTTAGGGGTCTGGATAGTGTTTCAGAGGGTGATGTGGGCATCTGGCAGTCACGCCCACGTCTTGGAGGTGCTGGTGTGCTGCCGAGGACATCACTGTAACGTCTTTTTCCATGGTCTCATGTCCAAGGCTAATGTTCTTATGATGAATTCATTTTCCCTTCTTGTCCTTCTTTCTCATCTGGGTAATATTTTTGGGAAGTATAAGCATAGATCTCGCTTTCCATGTCTAGGCCTTCACATTGTGTCCTAAAGCGGATCTGGCAAGTGCTGTTGTGGGTAGCACAGCGGTTGATCAGGTGGACCTTGACATTGCTCTCGGTATGTCCCCATCGCAGTAAGGCTGATGAATTTTACCCGGTTCTGAAGAGAATAGAATTGGGCTAATAAACCTGTTGATTTCTAAACAGAAAGGAGTCAGGATAATATGGTCATGTCATGAAAGTTTTGAAACTCTGTCACAACCACACCAGTGTGCTTTGTTTTCACAGTTTCTGCCTGCCACCCTACTTTTGATGCTCATTCAGATATTCCTGTCCACACTCACCTGTCTGTGCAATCTTTTCTTTTTGACTAGAGAAAGAAATCTGACTCAGACTCAGCAGCATGTGATTACTTCATTACTTTGTTTTAGTTGTATTTCCTTGCTGCTTCAGGACTGACGCTAAACAGCGCTCCTCCAGCCTTCGGGTGTGGGTTCTCCGTTTCAGCAAGCTGTTAACATTTGGGTGTCCGATAGTTCCCTCCTACGTTATTTTTGAACCCCAGAGTGCCTGCTACCGCTTTTTGCTGTGTTTCCCGGCAAACTTGGTAGCATTGGTGCCCCGGCTTTTCAGGTTGCTTCCTCATTTGGGTCCCTTTTTGGCGTGTCCATCACAGTTCTAGTGAGCTGTGTGGTGTGGACAGTCGAGTGGTTTTAATGTGTTGTTCTCCTTTTCCAGTGAAATGAGCTTTATTCTTGTTTAACTGGATTTGATGTTATACAAGACGTATTTCTCGAGCTTGTTCTTTTTGTTGTTGTTCTTTGCATTGTGCCTTCCTATCTCAACCTCTAATTTTCACTTCCATAATAACTTTGAGAGTTCTTATTTTTGTGTGCTGTCTCTTTAGGGTTTAATTTATAGTTTTCCATGTATTCAGCATGTTTGTTATCTTGGACCATTTATATCTTGAGAGGAAAGGACTTTTTGCTGAGTTCTCATTTAGGCTTCTCTTAAATCTTATTCCCAGTTTCCTGCATGTTTTACTTGACCTTCCAGAAATGTTTGCAAGATCTTGAGGATGGATGCTCCCGTGCTCTGCCAACAGGTTCCTCTTGAAGTTCAGGAGCCAACTTGTTCATCTTCCTCTTCCGCATGCTGACCCCGCAGAATGGCTCTTGGTTCCCATTTCCTGAGGGTCTCATCTGCTGTAATATTTCATAACGCGACCTTCTAACTAGTAACGACAAAGTTCAAGGTAGCTTTTTCATGTCCTTACGCTAATAAAGGCGTGGGTCAGGATGAAATAAAACAAAGCAGGCCTTTCAGGGCTTGAGCAGCAGAACTGCTAAAAGCCCACTTTAAGGAAATGAGGCCTGTACATGTGATCCCGCTGCCCTGCCTGTTGACTTTGATCTTGTTAGATGTTTTTGACCAAGTTTTATGGTGGTTTAGGAAATCTGAAGGATGCGTGGCTCTGGTAAAAATTAAAAGTAAAGGAAAAGCACTGGGGAAGAGACCCTCCATCTTTCTGCTCCGGGTGGCAGCCATCATGACCGGTCAGTGTGTTTTTCTAGCTGGTTGACACACAGGCATCTCTGAGTCAGCTCACAGAGCTGTTTCCTCACCCAAACAAGGAGGTTGTTTGGATGCATGGGAGAGCTGCAGGTGTGAGAACAACCAGCCTGAAGAAGAAAAAACAGCGGGTTTGAGTGGGAAGGATGAATCTTGCAAAGACCATCTTCTTAGTCCCGCCGCTCATAGGGCAGTCATCACGTTTTTCTAAGTGCATTTTTATTAATTCTTTTTGTTAATAAACATGCTTAGTGACATGTGGAGTGCTATACCTAGTTGGCCTACCCTACTGACCTGTGCATCGCGTATCAAAGAGCAGAAATCACAAATACAAAATTTTTCCTACCAGAAATGTGTTGTTTCCTTTGTGTGTTCACATGAGCCACACTCACAGGACAAGTGCCACCCCCTTTTGGTTTCCTAATTCTGTTATTGAGTCTGTTCCTCTGTTTTAATTCCCTGCTGATACATGGCCTCTCTTAAGTTACTGAACTGTTCTAGGATTTGCTCTCCTTTAATCCCTTTTATTTCCAGTCTTCCAGCTTACACTATTATTTGTTCTGTAATATGACCTTTGGGACATCTTTGTCATGGTTCTTCCAACAAGGGACTGCAGTTTATTACTATTAAAATGTAATTACCTCTAATTCTGGCTTGCACTTCGTGTGGTTAGTTTTGGGACTGCTAACACTCTTTTCAGCCCCCAAGTTTTGCTAAGAGTTGATGCTGTTCACATTCGTTCTGTCTGTTAGACACCTGGACCACTTGCCCCTGGTCCATGTGCAAGTGGCTGATTTCTCCGTCCTGGCTGGCATCTCTCTGCCCTGTACAAAATCTTGATGGCTGTTTACTGCAAAACACGGCTCAGATCTCTCAGTGTCTGTCTTTTTTGTGCAGTTAGAGATTGTGCTTTGGATGATCTGAATCTGTAGTAACTTTCTGATGATTTGCTCATGTGTCCTGTGGACATCTGTGCTGCCTTCCCGCACCTGTTAGAAATGTGTTCCCTGGATCTCCTGTCTCCCCCAGCTTTCCCCCAGTACGCTCTGTGCTGGTGCGAGTGACAGGTGTAATGGTGCGATGGTCTGTGCCAGCATTTAGTACACCCAGAATATGATTTTGTTGGACAAATTCCATCAGGCAATTCTTCTCTGCCAGCTGGTGGGATACCCAAGTGCAGAGCCTCGGTGATGAGTGCGGTCTACATTCAGCCTCTGTCGTCATCTTCTTTTTCTCGCTTTTCTCAGCAAGACACACGCAACACTTTTCCTGAATGGTCTCCTACAATGACACAACCATCTTGGTTCAGTCTTTTGTTACCAGGGGCATGCATGTGTTTTGATGCTGCAATCCTTTGAGGGGTCTTCTCTTGCCACGCAGATGAGGTCCTGAGTGCTGCCCCATCCATTAGGCAGTGCTGCCCAATCCCTAGCCCGCAGTGGCAATCCTCCTGTGCTCGCCAGCCCTTGGGCTGCTGGTTATTGCGCTGCTTCTGTTGGCCTTCTAAATATTATGTCAAAGGATTTTGAAAAGTGGTATTTTTTTTAATATTCCACACCATTAAAGTACTTACATTAACCCCAAACTTGACTTTTCTTACTCTGAAATGGTGACATTAGCAGCGATGAGTGTTGCCTGAGTAGCCTTGGCTATGGGATGCAGGCATATGTCTGTAAGAATGAGTTGCCAGAGATGTAAATTAAAAGAAAACGGTAAGCTGAATTCAAAATATATTATTTTATAGTCTTTAGTGATGTCATTAGTATTTATGAAATTTTATTTAAATAGATTGGGGGTGTGTACGTCTTCTGAGCATATTTGGGATAGTTTTAGAGAAGATACATAGAAGTGTGTTTTGACTGAGTGTTTAAACTGTGGATTTTTTAGAGCTTTTACTGTCTCTTTGGATCAGGCTCCGGAAATTAATCTCAAAAGTGCACTGATTAGAAATCGGTTCGCCTATTCATTTTCAAGTCTCTGCAGCACACTGAACTTAGCATGCTGCTTGCATTAGGAATAATGACCTAACCCAACAGTGGTCCTGACCGGAGAATTGAATGGAAACATTTAAGTGGATTTCAGATCAGACACATAAACACTTGCAGACTCTTAGAGCAATAATTTTCTTTTGCTGTTTTGCACTGTAAAACATTTCCTTCCAGAGTAATTTGAGTATAAGTGGGGCTTACTGTAAGGGGTGGGTTTTTGTTTGGCTGGCTTGGGATTTTTTGGGAGCTATTATTGTTTGGTTTGTTTTCCTCCTGATAAAGTCCAACAGTAGCCCATTGTGAAAGATGATGACATTTGTCCTTAAAAAGGAAAAGGCCTTATAGTCCTCAGTGCGTTGTCAGTATGTTCTAGTTTCGTAATGATCCCCGTGTACGGATTTGAGCTTCAGTTATTGTCAGAGAAACTTCAGAAGATGGTAGGGCTGGCAGACTATTCTATTTCACACGTCTGCACACTGATAAACTGGATAGGGAATATGAAGGGGTATGAAAGCTCTGTTCTCAGATAGCAGTTTTTGAATGTGTTCTCTGATTATATTCTCTTTTCCTTCCCCTCTTTCAGGTATTCACTTACAAACAGAGCACGATCACACACCAAAAAGTAACACCTATGCATCAAACAAGCGCGGAGAGCGTGGAAGACATGGCAGCACTTGTAGATCTCCATGAAGGCTCCATTATGCACAACTTATTCCAGCGATATCAGCAAGATAAAATCTATGTAAGTTTCTTCTAAAATTAAGAAAAATACCCAGAGGGAATGGTTTTGAATGTGTAAGCGCTGTGTGTGTTTTGCTGGTCTGTGATACCTCCCTTCCTAATGTTCTCCAGTTCTTTGTGTAGCCACATAGAGCTGAAGCGTGCCCCATCTAGTGAATTCTCGTCCACGATGTTGGAAGGAGGAGGTAGCTTAGGGCCATCCAGGCAATCCCTTGGAAACCTTAAAAAACTGGCATGTTCCATATGCTTTTACACTTCCAGTGACAGTGTTGGGTAAAGGGCTCATTTTCCTCTTCTCTTTTAGATGCTCTGCCCCAACTCAACACAGAACATAAATTTTTGGTTTCATCACCTGTCTAGACCCTTCATTTGACCATACACAGGCTTTATCCTAAGCATCATCTGTTAAGTTTGGCTTCTGTATTTTTAAACATGATCATATCTTAACAGGAAAATAAACTTTCCCTGTATTTAGAAATTTCTTTATGATAAAAAGCAAAAAAAAAAAAGGGCACAAGGAAATTCTGTGCCTTTGTACATTACCTTTAAAGGGGCTGGTACAGAGAATCCTAAATGTTGAGGTGGTTCGCTTTGCACAAGTCTTTACCTGTGTTTTTTTTTCTCAAAACAAATGAACCATTACGCCTTTCATAAAAATCAGTTAAACAAAGATGGATAACTTAAATTAAATTAATAATCTTGCACATGTAGAGGGAAAAAAAGCTACTTGGTAGGAGTTTAGTTTTCCACCAGTGTTATTAGATTAGAATACAATGCTCAATGTGAGTCAAAATAAACATTTGTTTTCTGAGCACTTACACGTGCTCGGATGTGGGACATGGATGTCAGCCCTTCTCCCCTTTAAAAAGCCTGTGTGTAAAAGGAGGTGATGTTTTGAGGAGGCAAAGAATAGCCTTGTTCCGAAGAGACATGTCCTGGCTTACTCCTTAGCTTGTCAAGGCAAGTTTAGGGTATTTTGATACTTGGTGCTCAGTGCAATGTACGATTCTAGACAAACAGGTTTGTGTGCTGTTAGTGATGGCAGCTCTTCAGTTGCTGATGAATACTCATTGTCCCTTCAGTTTTGCTAACTTTACTGCCTACCTTTTTGCCTCCAACTCACCTGAAAAGGTGCTTTGAAAAAAGGTGTGTTTTAAAACGCATATGAAAGCCTCTCTGTTATCCTATATATGTAACCAGGACCTGATGTAAAAAGCATCTTCTCTTCTCCTTCCTCACTGGTACCCCAGTCCTGTTCTGTTTTACCAGGACAGGGCTCCAGGAACAGAAACTCCAAGAAAAACCCATTAAACAGCTTGAATAATTTTATCAAAACTTGATAGATATATGAGCACATGTTAGAGGAGGAGGTGGTGTCACTGCAGAATGAAACGTGCCTTTTCAAGCCAAAAATCTCTTAGCTGTGTTGAACAGTTCAACAATATTTTAATGTTTGATGTTTAAAAAAAAAAATAAATGGTCTGAAAGGTGCATTAAGTTTGCCTTTGTTGAAGGCATACTTGCAGGTGAAGAAACTAGGTTCCTGGTCCTTCTGGTTTGGGACCAGACTAGTTCTTGTAGAGGACAGTGGAAGCCACTTGGAGCTCATGCCAGAAGCGATGAAATTTTCCAGATTGTACATTTGTTTTCTCCATTTCCTCCAAAAAGTCCTCTCCCTTGGCAAGTAGTTGCTCCACCAGTGTAGCGCACATACTGTCTGTGGTACCTGCTTCGGCACCTTGGCTGTGTCTGTTTCTTGCGCGTTAGGAGTAAATCAGGAAGGCACGTGTCCCTCTCCACTCTGAGCCTAGGGGCTGGTCATCCTACTGAAAGACATCTTGCCATCCCCAAACGTAAACCGTCACATAGTTTCTGTGCCCTGGCTTTTAGCTTACAGGTCCCTGTTTACTTAAGCTCTGTGCACCTCTTTGTCGACAACCTGAGCTGGGGAGAGAAGATATGCACAGGTGTAAGCTGGCATTTTTTGAGTTATATGCATACATTACAAGCATATTTGTGTGCTTCCCATGTCTGGTTGCTTTTTGTTAGTTTCTTCAGTGGCAATGAGATCGGGAAGCACCTTTGTACCCTTAATGGGAAATGCACTTAATTAGGATGTACGTTTTGGGGCTTGCTTCTTCACACACACACACAAATTATATGAAGTGCAATATACTAAATCGTTGTGTAAAGTATATATTATTTCAAAAATAGAGAAGAAACATTTAAAAAGCAATATAAACAGTTGCTTTCTCAGAGAGACAATTGTTTCTGCAAATCTTCCACTGTTAACCTGTGTGTTTGTCTTTATCTCGTGAGCTGTTTCTTCAGCAATGAGCATTTAAGTAAATCTCTTCAGATCTTTGAGTCCAGTTTAATCTTCTTTTATTTAATAATGCTTTCATCTCACATAATCATACCTATGTTCCTAAAATCTTCACTACTTCTTAATACTATGAAGATATTTGCTGTGAATGCCAAGTTTTGTCAAACATGTCAGTGACTTCCTCTGCTGCTGCCAACAACTCCAGCTATAAAGGGTCAACTGAGGCTTTTCTTGTATTCCTTGGTGGATTTTTTGGGGGGAGGGAGGAATACTGATGTAGCATACGGACTGTGTTCATAGTGCGAACAATGCCTGACTCTGTACTTAATGAGTATAGGCTCGGAGCTGAATCTGTGCTGTTAGCGAGAAGGTGAATGACAGAAGTTGTTCCTGTCTATGTGCAGCCACGGTTTTGTATCGGTGTCAAGTCTATTGACATCTGCTTGTGATATTTTCTGTCTGAATTTCTGTAAAAGAAAAGAGGGTGTGCTTTCCCTTTTTGTCCTGTGAGAAGCATGGGATGTACTTGCCCTTTCTTAATTACTTTAAGGAGGCTCCTGTCTGGTATTTTTTCAGGTTTCTTGATTAATAGTGCTTTTATCTAAAACTTTGCTTCTGGGCTCTCATTGCTTTCATTGTCCAGGAAAGAAGCAGAGTTAGGATGGCAGTGATTATATGTTGCAGGGGTTACCACTGCTACTTTTCCCCCCATTTTACTCCATCACAAACAACTTGATAGGGAGGTCCAGAATCTGGACATGGGCGTACGAGATTTAACGCCCGTCTCTGAACACTTGCCAGGCTGGTGTACGGCAAAGTATGGAAAGATAAGCTCCAGTGCTGAAAGCGGGAGGCACCTGTGTTTGAAAATGGAGCCTTCTGTGAAGGCGAACAGGGATTTCGCTGCCTCTGAAGCAAGGCCAAGGCCAGCACGGGGCATGTGATGTGGAGAGGGGAAGCGCTGCGGCGGCCGCTCTTGTCGCTCTTCAAAGGCGGGTTGTTCCCGAAGCTGTTGGTGCTGGTTCAATTTCAGTTAAGCACACGTTACAGAGGAGACTGGCTGAGCCTCGGAGAGGACGCTGTAAACGGCACCGCATGGACTGTGCTGCGAGACACACAGATGATGGCGTGTGAGCTGGCACTGGGATGAGCTGCGGTCGCCTTGTCCCTGTGGCCGCGGTTAGCTACCCATGGCAGGCGAGGGAATGTTAACAGAGCGGGATTGCAGATCAGCGTTTGCTGAGGTGAGGGGCGGGTTGGAAACAACTGCAGTATGGACGTTGTACAGGGAAGTATGGAGGTTCTCGGCGTCAGATCCACCCTTGTTTGCCCAAGTGCGAGCAATAAACGAGTTTCAAAGCACGTTTGCTTGGTTCTTTTTCCTTTCGAGTTAAGCTCAGAAGTGCCAGGTAGGCACGTTCCCCTTTGAGGTGGTGACGGTTTGACGCGTGCTGGTCTTGTTTAGGTGGAAGATGTGTTTCCGTGCCCAGGGAAGCGTGTTGTGTGGGGTGAGGGGCCTCTGGGTTGTCCAGCAGTTGGGTGTGGTGGCCATGAAGGGTGGGAGAGGACATAACCTATTTTTGCTCACTTTCAAATTAGGGCTGTAGCTTGCCTGCCGATAATTACGACCATCTGTTAGGTTTGTGTGCGTCTGTATGAAAACTTATGTACCAGCCACGTAGACATGCAGTGTTGTACCAGCCACATCCACATCAGAGGGAGGATGATGGTAATTAGGAGCTCAGTTTTTGCGGCTTCCTTTCTCTCTACAGCTGGAGCAACAGACATGGAATAACTTGGATGAGAAAGCAACTTTTCTCTGATTTTTAAAAAAGACGTTAAACTGGAAAAGTTGTCTCTTCCCTGACAAGGTTGCTTGCAGAGTTACTAGCCACTTCATTACACTGAATATTCAGTTATCTGTTCCTTAAAAGGTATATTCAGTTATTTATACATTGATTTTAAATCTATTTGTGTTTATTTACTTCAGCAGCATGTTCAGTTTTAGTTTGTTAAACTTGCAGTAATTAGATAATATGTCTCCCTCGAAGTCATGAGTGTTCCCTGAGGCAATTGGTTGATGTTTGTGCAATATTAATCAATAAACACTGTCGGGGTTTTTTCAAATTCTGTTTGCAGACATAGACACTTTAGTTTTTAGGTCAGTTGTTTTCTGTGACTTGTTTGTCTAGGTTTCTCCATTTGCCATTTTTTTTTTTCCTGAGTACAGTAAAACCCATCTCAGGTCCAGTGCAGTTGCTCTGTGCCATGTCACAACGTGCAGGAAGCAGATGTTGCTGCATATTATAGTGAGAAAATAGCGAGGCACACTGAAGCCTTGGTTAATTAAATAAAGTCAGACATAATTCATGCACTTCAAAAGCACCCCTGTTCAGCTGTCCTTTACCACATCCAGAAGTTTTAGGTGGAGGCAGAGAGGCAAAGTAAGATCAGTAGAAGACAATAGCCCCAAAATGTTTACTTATAAAGACATAAGCTGTCATGGCTCATTTCTTAAACAGAAAATCTTGGATGTGCTCCCTGCAGAAACTGGATCGTAAAAGAATGTGTATCAAGGACCCCTACACCAGCCTTGGTCTTTGACATGTCATGCTCTGTGGCATCAGTAAGTGTGGGCCGTTTACTTTAAAAGGCCAAACAACGGCACACATAAATTGTGTTGTGAATTAGTGCCATCATAGATATATAAACTATGGTACATGTAAACTCAGACCTACCTCCTAGAACTACATTTATCCTGGTGTTGCCTGCAACCCAACTGTGGTTGCACAGTTCCCCTCCACAGGCATCCAACGCTCCGGAGCAGTCCCAGGTAACCGGTTTGCAGGTTCTGCTTTACGGTCACTGAGGAAGCTGCTGTTTATTTAATTGCTGTACTTCTACAGTCAAGAAATATAAGAGGTGTGCTGATGAATCACAGTGTTTTTCGTGCCTTCCTATGCTACTGGAAAGATGAGGCAAATTCTCTTCACCAGCTCCTTCAGTGGAGGTGCAGAGAGCAGAGAATGCTGTTGCTAAGAATGCATGATAAACGTCGGTACGTAGCTACTTACCCCCGTAATTAGCATGTTATGCTTACACACATCAGATAATGTTTTCAAAATGTGGTTCAAAGTGAGTTCCTGTCTCCAAGCATTAATTACAGCTTCCATTTCACATCTGTTACTAGAGAGCAGCAGACAGAGATCTATATAAACACAGCAGGCTTCTGATTGGAAATCTACTGGAGTTTATTTCTGGTGACTGCTGTTTCTAAAGGATGGTCAGTTATACAGATCAACAATTGTCTGCCAAAGGCAATTTACCATTACTTCTTGTTTTTCTTTTTTTTATACATTAGAGAAATAACATCGCTATAGCGATATGAGAGTAAGTAAACACATGCCATCGGTCGGTTAACCAACTCCGCTTCTGAATTCCTCCTTACTGCAGAACTTGGAGGGCTGCTACTAATAACAGCAATAAAGAATGCTTCTCTGAACTTTGTCCTCACAACTGAACATATTAGGGATTTCTAAGGTGCATACTTTCAGGTCTTAGGAAATATTTTGGCCTGAGGTGGTGTGATCAACGTGTTATCTTTAAAAAGGGAGCTCCTCAGAAAGGTCTTTGTAATTGAGTACACTATCGTGTATGCAGTGTAATATACATTTACACAAAGACGTAAATGTTTATTACAGTTTGCAGCACGTAACTTGTTGGTAACCTGCTGTGTATATATGCTGCAGTAGGGATCTTGCCCTCTCTCACCAATGAGCAGCTTGAGTGAGGGAGGTGAGGAGCAGGAGGAGGTCAAAGTTCTGCTAAAAGATTTTAAAAACTCCCCTTTTTGTCTGCTCTGTAACAGTATTTTTCTTATCGTTGGTAGGAGAATAAACAATGCATGCAGTGTCAACAGGGCAATTCCTGTTGACTTTCAGGAGTTTTCAATGATACCTAAGCCCTACTTAATGATAACTATTGAAAACTACAAAGTATAAATCCATCATCTTGTGCCAGTTTTGTCATTGGTGACGGTATACATCGCTAATGTCTTCTCAGATTTGAAGGCTTTTTTTGTGAGTTGGTTTCTCCACATCCTCAGTGCACGTCACGAGTAACTGTATGGGCCGAGAACAGAAAGCAGACCAACGCGCAGAATCAGAAGGGAAGCGTTTCGGTTGTTTGCGTAAGTGCTGACAGCAGCACCTTAGTGAGTGCAGTCAGGGTGGTTGCAAACGATGCTGAACAATTCTGTCTGCAACCTTGCCTCACTTGCTTTGCCTCCTTTTTGTAAGGTCTGTTGCTCCCAGTCCCTCAAAGACATTTGAAGGAGGGCAGGAATTTGGACTCTTAAGTCTGTCACCAGCACGTTTTCTTCAGGTGAGTTAGGCTTTGACTGTAAAGCCAGCAGCATAAAATTTACTGCTTGTGCTATAGTGTCCAACTGCCTAGTTCACTTATTCCAGCAGTTTAATACCAGAAAGGCCACATACAACCCATTTAAGTAGAGAATTAATTAAATTACTTTTATAGCTATTTTCTACCTGCGGGAACAGGCTATTGATTCATAGCCAGGCCGTTACTTTCACTTGAAAAGATGTAGTCCATTTCTCATAAGCAGTTTCAGCTATTTCCTTTTGATGTCTGTCAGTCTTTCCTTTTAAAAGGGAATGGGGTCCAAAAGTTCCATTTAGCAGGCTTTTGGCTGCTAAGACTGTTTGCCATCTTAATGCTGATTGCTAGATTCATGGCTGTTCAGCAGCAGTTCAGTGCCATCCGACTACCTGGCATAGGTTTAGATTTCAGTTGTTCTGGCTTTTGATTCCTGTTTTCATGCTCTGTTAAAGCATAATTCCAGCTCTTCCTGCTCTCCTCCTAAAAGAACCCTTTCTATAGAAAAGGCAGTCAGTATGTACAATACTTGCAGGCAGAATGAAACAGATCTCCAAAGTTAAAAATATTTCTTCTGTGTTTGGGAGACACTGCTTTTTTGGGGGGATATTATGTACCAGAATTTTTGCTTTTGTTTGCATGTGTTTTCTCTGAAAAGACCCTTCATCTTCCCAAGATGAAACTATAGGAAGGAAGAACAACATTTTTTTCATTTCCTTGCTGGAGGGTGAATTAGACCTTCCGACAGCTTTGAAAGATGCATTTGAGCATTGATAACATAACAAAGCAGGAAAAAGAACCAGTGTGTGGCCACAGGCCATTTGAAATGAAGGGATGAGCCATGGGGCCTCTGCTCTTTGTGGGGCCTTCTCTGATTTGAGATAGAGATTGCCACTTTAGAATTAAGCTGTACACTTGTGCACACAGATTGCTACAGTTGGATGCGTAAACCTAAAGTCATGTGCTGTGTTGCAGCCCATGAAAATGACAGAAATCAATGTCTCATCCTGATCGATCGCGGTTTTTGTTCAGGTCACCTCCTCTCTCCATTTGGCAATGATGAAGAGAGATACTCTTCCATAACTGTTCATAAAAATAGTCCATGCAGTAGATCGCAAAACATCCTTATCCTGACATCCAGTACATGCAGCACTGCTACATGGTAGAGATTGTCTTGTATTAGTCAGCAAAAAAAGCGATAAAACCCAGTAGAGTTGGTCCTTTTTACACAGGAGGAAAAACTGCCAGAAACCAGTGAAGCTCTTAACTAAGGAAAGATGTCTATCTGCTCTCAATATCAGGGTCTATTGGTTTGTTTTTTACCCTTGGCTGTAACAATGCTCTATCAGCTTTTCTTTATGTTGGTTTCATATTTCCTGGCTGCATTTTTTTGGTGCAGATTCTGGATAACACTTGTAGAGTTCCCTTGAGTTTTTCCACACTCATGGAATAGTCTGTTCAGTAGGAGAAAATGAATGGGGAAATGAGATGAGATTAAGCAATGAGCGTATCTCAGCCTGTGGAGAGCTCTCAGTTTTGTGCAGGTTCTTCATCTCTGAGCTTTCTCTAGAGCTAAGCTGAAAGATGTGACTCTCAGTGCACTGTTTTGGTATTTCCATTGGTAGGTAAGGTCATCCAAACCCAGTTTTTAACCCTTAAGAAACAGATTTTTCCAGCTTCGTTTAGCTGCCTAGAGCAAGGGCAGTATGAACGTGCAAGGTTGAAGCTGTAGGGAGTGGAAGGATTCGCTTAGTTTAGAAGTTAAGGTAGCTGGGCCGCAAAGTACCATGGTCTTGCTTAATGCTTTATACCAAAGAAAGCTTAAAGTCGTGCTGGTTGGGTTGAAGAATGAACATAACAGACAAGGATGCAACTAAAAGGGGATGCTGCTGCCCAACAGTTGCTGCTGATTATCTGAAGTAATGTGTAGAAAAAAATTCCAAAATTATGTAAAAAATCTTGGTAAGAGCTGTGCCAGTGAAAACAAGCATAAAGCCTGGCTTTGAAAATACCTTGGTTGGTTATGCCTGGGATCTGATCTGTGCTCGGCAGTGGAAGGGAAGAGGCCATCGGGGAGGGACGTGGTCAGGAAGGGCTGCTGCAGCACCTTACCTCATGGCCTGAAGCACGTGGGAAAGTGCAGCTAAACAGTGTGAATGTGCCTGAGAAGATGTTTGTAGAAAACAGCGACAGGGAGAACATGTAGCAGGTGGGTCTTGTATCTAGGTGGCTGCTTACTGGCACTTGGTATTCTTAGTGATATTCTTCATTTTGTTCCGGCTCCCTTCGAAAGGTCTCCTGTGGGTGCTAACTCTGGCATTTGTAGCATGGCCTGTCTGCTTACAAACATCCCATTTTGCAACCAATTCTAAACTGACCTTGAGAAGAAAAAAAGACAGTTTAGAGGTCATAATGGTGTGTGCACTGACAAGGAACACAGTGATAAAGAAAAGCAAAGCCGATGTAAACTGAGACTGCTGGAAACCCACCATGACTTGCCAAACATGTTGAGGGCTGCAGAAGCCCAAATGTGTAGGGATGATTATAGAGTATGACATTTCCATCTCAGAAATGGCTTGACTGGTTGAAAGCATCTAAACTTGTAGTTTAGTGCTCCAGTTTGATTATGGCTTTTAAGAAAGGAGGTTGGCTTCAGACATTTTAGCTTATAATTTATGGAGACAACTGAATTCTGCCCCACTGAAATTAGTGTGGGACTAGCTGAAAGATGGGGCATACTTACCACAGAGAGGATAAATCAAGGTCCTACTGAGAACAAGGGCACTAATTATCATCCTCTTTATGGCATATCCTTGTCCCTTCTGCTCCCTCCCCCAAAATACGGTCCGGCCATCTTTCTCCTTTTTATGCTGACGTGTGTGTGGTGGTTGACCTAGTTATCTTTGCCTCAGAATAAACCCTGCCATGATTACCATCAATCCGTTTACCTGGGAGAACCGAGAACGATGGGGACTGTACCTGCGGTGAGGGGCAAACTCTTCTGTTCGCACATTTTGCATCCTGACACCTGAAAAGTTGGTGTTGTAAAGATAAAGAAGTCTGACAGCTGCTTTGTGGTCTGCCAAACATCTGCCTCTGTACGTGCTGTGAAAGCACTGGATTTGGTAACAGTATTCTAGCCTTGATGGTTTAAAGGTATGAGAAATGCCCAACCTGTGTGGAAGAGCAACGAAAATATTTTCATATACATTGTCTAATGGTGCCATATAGTATCTTTCTGGTGAGCCAGGTGCATTGCAGGTTTATCTAAAGCTTCCCATACATTAAGGGTAAGCCAAGGAAATTATACTTGTCGAATAAATCGTCAGGTTCATACTAATACCCCTTTTTAAAAAAAATGCCCCACTTTTCAGACACAGAATCAGTTCCTTGAGTGATTCCAGCCAAGTCAGAAGCTACTCAAAAACAACGCAGAAAGATAATTTTTGAGGCATCTGTAAACATCCTTTTGTTCCTATAATGGGGGTAGATTTTTCTTGTCCTGAAGCAGAAGGTCTTGAAAGTGCTCTTAAAAGAGGGTTGGCCAAAGTGCTGTCTCTCAGTGTTAATGTATGTATCTGTGGTAAAATATCTAGAATCTGTATGTGATCAGTTCCAACATTTCCAGTACCATGTTGCAAGGAATATATTGACTTTTGGTGTCATCGAAGAAACACAACGATTGAGACTGGGGAATATAGTCTCCTTCTGCCTGTTTTAAAAGGGCAAGCAGTTTTAGTTTCTGTTGTGACTGAGGAAAGACTTCTTTCGGGGGCAGCATGTAATGCCCTTTAAGGGAGTCCTTCAGCCTGCTCCTCCCCTCTCTCCCACCCTCCCTGTAGCATGAGATATGAAACGCCTGAAAGAAGTCCTTTCTTTTGTACCTTCTTTATCCTCTTAACAACAGTCTCCCCCCCATCCTCCCACCTCCCTTTACTTATTTATTTAAGAAAGAAGGAGGAATGGCATGTCTCAGATGCTAGAAGTTTGGGAAGTACAGAGGAGTACCTTGATGCAGAGGGTGAAAGGAGGTCATGAGAAACCCAGTGTGGGATAAAACTGATGACCTTACATGAGCAGAGCAAACTTGGGTAAAATACAGAAATCGGAAAGGATGCTCAGAAATAGAAAAGTGATTGTGGAGATGCAGAAGTCTTGACATGAAAAGGAAGAAGTGGAAGGTGAATGGTTGCTGGATATGGAGCAAACCTGAAAAGGATATACTCAAAAAGAATCTGTGAAAGGGAAAAGATGGACAGCAAGGTGTTCCTTGTATATTTAGTAGGTTTGGTGTATAGGATTAATGAAGTGATCTTGCACTAGGGCAGTTTCCATTTTTTAGTTGCTTTTTCTGTGTAAAGAATCTGAAAAAAATTTTGAAGTGGAAATTTCTTACTCCACTTTTTCCTCTATTAGACCGAAAGCCTATTTGACGCGGGAAGGACAGACCTTTCAAACTGTATTTAGTTCTTGCTTCTTGCAATTTTAAGCTTGCTTCTTGCAATTTTAAGCTAACTTGGAAAAGTGTATTTTAACCAATAAAGCTTTTTACATCATTTGCATTTCTTTAGCATTAAAACTACAGTAAACTAATTGTGTCTTTCTTAAAAACAAACAAACAAACAAAAAACCCCAAAAAACCCCCAACAAAACTCTTATGTTAGACAGGACTACTCTGACCATTGCAAGTTTTTCTGGACTCTGACCATTGCAAGTTTTTCTAGGGTATTTCTGTGGGGATCAGAAATCTTTGTGAGCTCTCTTAAACCTTTTTAAAGAACTAATTGCTTTTGAGTATTTGAAGAAGTCTGGGTTGATTTCAAGGCACGAGGTTCAAAGCTGATTGCTATCAGAAGGCAACAAGCAAAACAAAAAAAGCATTCGGAGAACTGATGAAAAGTCTCTTCCTTTCTCAAGTACATCTTTCATTTTGACTTTTGCGATGCTATTGCCTTACTGAATGTCTAGCTGAGAAGACAGCGCTTGAACTTCTAATTTTGAAAGTCCCCTTAGACGACCAGCAAACAACCTTATTTCCTCTTTTTGTGCTAAAAGGGGGAGCAGGATTCTCTGTGGTTTGTGACCGAAAGTGTTTTGGGAGATGTATTATCAGTGTAAAATTCCAGTAATACTTTCAAAGTGGAAAACGAGCCCAACTTTTTAATATGATAATCACAGTGCTGAGTTGGGCTTCAGGCTGAATAGCTTGCTTCCATTTATTTTTTCATGTATTTTTGGATTTAAATTAATACATTAGTGGTGATCTGGTAACAAGTTGTTTCTCGTTTACTCTTGCTGTAACAAAGCAAGAGCTTGTGTGTGGTTCTGTCTGAAGGATTGAGTTGGTCATATAACAGAAAAAAGTTAACTGTCCTGCTCATTGCCATGGATTAAGAAGTCAGACTTGTGATACGAGCTCTACACAGTACTTCTCTGAAACACCCCTCAAACTATTTTAACTGGAAACCTTCAGAAATGCTGTCCACTTGCCAGTGCCCTGGCAGGGGTATGAACATTTTTCCTAGTAATCACTGCTTTGGAGTCCTTTCATTAAAATAAATAATTATTGACTGAGAATCAGATTAGAAACTGCAAAGAACAAAGAGAAAATTCAATTCACTTCATTTTAAGCAAAATGGAAGTGACATTCTTGTATGAAAATACCTTTTCTAAAATTTCATTTATACAGCTGCCCTGTGATGTTAGCATAATGAAATAATTTAGAAATCCTACTACTGTTTACTGCTTTAATTTGCCATTTCATAGAATCACAGAATGGTTTGGGTTGGAAGGAACCTTAAAGCCCATCTAGTTCCAAGCCCCCTGCCATGGGCAGGGACACCTTCCACTAGACCAGGTTGCTCAAAGCCTCATCCAGCCTGGCCTTGAACACTTCCAGGGATGGGGCATCCACAGCTTCTCTGGGCAACCTGTTCCAGTGCTTCACCAGGCTCCCTGTGAAGAATTTCTTCCTGATACCTAATCTGACTGTCCCTGCTTTCAATTTCAACCCGTTACCCCTTGTCCTGTCACTACAGGCCCTTATAAAAAGTCGTGGTCCCCCCAGCTTCCTTGTAGCCCCTTCAGGTACTGGAAGGCTGCTATAAGGTCTCCCCGGAGCCTTCTCTTCTCCAGGCTGAACAAGCCCAACTCTCTCAGCCTGTCCCCACAGCAGAGGTGCTCCAGCCCTCTGAATGATGGTATGATGGTGCCTGGTGCAGAAATAGCGTTCAGGGGACAATGCCTCGTTAACTGAGCAGCCCAGCATTACTTGGTGCACCTGTACATAGGTTTAACATGCTGTCGAGGCACTTGCTGTGGCAAAAGTGGAGAGTCTGCCCTCCAAGCATGGGGTTATGTTGGATGGTTGCTGGGAGTCCCTGAGGGGAGGGAAGGCAGAGCCCTACCCTTTGTAGAGACAGGGCAGTGGGGAGGTGATGCTACTCTCTGTCTGGGTGCAGGTCATGCTGTGCCTTGCATCCCTGTCGTCATGGCTCTTAGAAGTGCCGGGGCAGAGAGTAGGGATCTGCTGTATAAAACATACTGCCACTCCTAAGAGCATTTGGTACTCACAGAACGGGAGAACTAGTAAGCCTGAAAGTGATGCAGGAAATAATTCTTGCAGCAGATCTTGCTGCTGTTGAGTATCCCAGGGGAAGTTTACAAAGACTTTGGGAAGATTTGTCTTTTAATGGGAACTTTTTTAATAACGGGAACAGTTTTTAATAACGGTGCTGCTTCAGCTCATCAGTATCTTGCTGAACTACCTTGGGTTAAGGTGGAACTTTCACTTGGGCCAGATATCTAGTTGTGGCTGCTCCTGGGTTGGATTATGACACTTGGTAGGTGATAAATCTGATCCACTGTGTCCGTGAAGCACATAGCTTTTTTGTGTTCTTGCCTTGGGATGAGGAAGCTGGTTTTTGAGGACCTGACTTTGTTCTCTCTTGTATTATTATAATTTGGTGCCGATTTGTGCACATAACATGTTCTCCAGAGACGGGGATACATGCTCAAAACACCAGAAGACTGGAACCACAAAACTAGAGCTGTTTCAGTAGAGGTTATGGTTCTTCGTGTTTTAGCTAAAGAAAAAGAGAGAAAAGCAATTTTAAAGTTAGTGACATGTCCTGTGAGTTACTCCATGAGGTGATTTAGGAATTGTTTTCGCCAGTATTGTTTTCTACTGTTCACCAGGTTTCTGTTATTGCCATAATACACTACTTTTTTTCTCTGTTTAAAATAACAGAAGCAAGAAAAGTTGCGCCGTAGCCATGGGTGAGGCAGTTCTGCCAGTGCTTTATCACAGGAAGGTCAGGGAGTGCGGTGACGTTGCTCTGCCATGCAGAAGATGTAGCGTGAATGTTTACAGTTCTGAAGTTAGATGGTACCATGTTTCGTGGAGTTTTCTTTATTTGCTTCTTTGCCAGGGCATCTATTGTGACGGTGTGCCTCAAGTTACTCTTCTTACATTTTAATAAAGACTGTGGAAAGAGGGAGGTCTGTAGCCGTCTGTTTTGTTGGTCGTGCTTGCAGTGTATTAATGTAATGAAAAAAAAACCCACTTAAAATTTTGCCTCTGCAGTCTGTGCCGAACTCTGTATCAAACTGAGGATCAGAGACTTCCTCGTTAGTTATTTAAGAACCCAAGAGGGGATGATCCCAGGAAATGAAGCTGTTGTCTCCGTGCTGTAATTGCGCTGCGATACGATCTTGTGTTGAAACGGTATCTTTCCTCTAGATGAAACCTTCTGAGCTCCTGCACAGCATGGGGAGTTTTATAAAACACACAGATTGGAAGTTCACAGCTCTGTAAAATGTACTTGAGTTACAGTGAGGAGGAATATTCCCCTTGCTGCTAATAAAATGGTCATCGTTTCAAGGACACTGCTGGTTTTTCGCTTAGCAAAAGCTCGGAGCTGCTACTTGTGTTGGGTCTGATGGAGGGGGAACAGGTGGATAATGAGGAACATAACAGCAGGTTATCAGGGAGAAAGGAGAGCCGATACACAGCGATAATCACGTATTAATTGAGGGGGAGGGAGACAGGTAGAGGTAGGTGCTGTGGAGGAGACTGACAGAGGGGAAAGGACAGTGTAGGGGGGCTGAGGGTCGCTGGGTCTTGGTGGGTTGCCCCAGCGGTGGGTGGGTTGCCGGAGGAAAGGACAGCTGCAGGGGGGCATGTGGGCTGCTGTTCTGTGGCATGCAAGATGCTGCTCGCCTTACCTAGCGTTTACCCTGTCTGGGTATGGTGCTGTGGAGGTGAGGAGAGCCCCAGTCCTGCTGTCAACGTCACCGATGGTTCCTGTTGGCCATGAGAAGATTGACTGCTGGTGAAGCATCTGTCTGTACACCGGGACGTCTTATGGGGCTGGAGGCTTCACAGCCCGGCTCTTCGCAAGTCCACGGCAGGGCTGATGAAGCCAGGTGTCAGCTTCCTGCCTGCAACCACCGAAAGGTGCCTAACAAAATGAAATTAGTATCGCAGCGGTAACACTGCACACACCGTATGATACATCAATTAATTTCACATGCCCAGAAACGTACTGGAAATTCTGGAGATAACCTGCTTAGTGTTATCTCCTACCGCACTTGATCTGATTGTATTTGAAAAACTTATTGAAGAGGGTGACTGAAGAAATGAACAGCAGCGTGAAATAGAGCGCTGCAAACGATCATGCTGCCACGGCCTGGTGAGTTAAGGCATTGGGAATGGGCATAAGCTGCTACTTGGGTGGTTTTAACCCATGTGCTCTCTAATTGCAGTGGGATAGAAATGAATGCTTTGTCAGCTGCCATTGTGCTTCAAAATAGTAGTAAATTAAATTGCAGCAACTCAGTGTTTTGGGAACATCTGCCAGTTGGCATGCCTTTTTTGAGGGGGCCTGCTACCATATAATGGTGCTAGTGTCTACCATAACGTCTGATATTTCTTTTTTAAAAATGAGGGGCAGAAAAGAACTTGGGTGCTCTGCATAGGAGTGTGGACTTTTGCACCAGTACTTGGGATCTGTGGTTGCAGTCAGGTTTTGGCAAGTTCAGCGAGTCACCAAGAACGTGGGAGAAGCAGCTGTAGGCCAGCGCTGGTAATGCGAGCGTGCAGCTGGAAGTGGCACTAAGGCAGGGGCCCCTGTAGCTGGCGAGCTTTGTGCTGGAAGGAGGGGAAGCATGGAAACAGGAGGAAGGTGGAAACAAGTTTTGCCTTTCTGTTACTTTTGTCAAAAGGGAGAAAGTGGGGAAAAATAGTAGCCAGGATTTTGTGAAAGTGTAATTGTTGTCTTCCGTGTGGATAGAGCGTTAATCTGTTCCACCCCCTGTGTAATAACGACTCTGGGGGAATCTGTGTGCTTGCAGACCTACATCGGTTCAATCGTTGCCTCTGTGAACCCCTACAAGAGCATCCCGGGACTGTACGACGGCGCGGCCATGGAGCGATACAGCAAGCACCACATGGGAGAGATTGCCCCGCACATCTTCGCCGTGGCCAACGAGTGCTACCGCTGCCTTTGGAAGCGCCATGACAACCAGTGCGTCCTCATCAGGTAAACGGTGGCGGCTGCTGCTTTGGTCATCCCTGCCAGTGAGCCTTCTGAGGTGATTTAGGAACATGGATTTGGGCTGTGTGGGCCTTCTGAGGTGATTTAGGAACATGGATTTGGGCTGCATGGGCCTTCTGAGGTGATTTAGGAACATGGATTTGGGCTGCATGGAAAGGAAAGCTCCAAGAGAAAGCAGGCTTTCTAAAACATCAGTGTTTCGGGAGAGAGTTCTGAACTCGCCTCGTATCAGTCTGTGGGCATCTAACAAAATGTTAATTTTTCTTACACATGTTAGGATTTCATTTTGTGAAAATATCTATTGTATTTTCGTGTACTGTCTGCTACTTCTCCATCTGACTTTACCCAAAATGCTTTCCCCACCAGTTTAAACCTCTCTCTGCATCTCAGGAGTTTGTCATCACTAGGCCCTGAACCATATATGGAAAGGAAGAGAAAAAATAACCCTCCAGTCTTGAAAAATGGGGTAAATAAGAATAGCAAAAGAGAAAACCCTCCACATCTCAGCCACTTAATTCTGCCTGATTAATCTTCCTTGCTTAATCTTGTTGTGCTTTAATGGTGATTTAATAGCTTCACGTTTGATCCACTGTGTCACTGGTATTCGGGATCTCGCTGCTGCCGAATGTATGTTGAGAGCAGTTGGCATTTCAACAGCTTTTTGCTGCTACCATCTCCTCCTTCATTCTTGCTCCAGAAGAGCCAAAAACGCAGCTAGCTCTTTTCCCTTTCCCCTGCCTGCCAGCTCAGCTGTGTTGGCTCACATGCCAGCAGAGAAAACCGAAGTCTTGCCCGCCGGATCGGGAAGAGAATCAGCTCGGTGGCGATGGCAGCGTGGCACCAGCCTTTGGGCTCTGAGCCAGGGCTGATGCTCTGGGTGGGGAGGATATGTGTGTGTGAGAGCGCTTGAGTTTCCTCTCCCTCTCCTTTTTCACTTTTGCAATGTTTTTGTGATTAAACCTGTTTGCTCTCGCCTTCCTGCAGCCTAACAGCACAAGTTACGTGGGGAGAGCTCTTCAGACACAAGGGGACACAATTTTGCTGTCTCCTGACCTCTCTGGGAGCCCTTGCGACCGCTGTGGGACCATGGCACGGGGTAGCCGGTGGGACAGCAAAGGGGGTGAGGCAGAGTGAGAGCAGCACCTTTTGCCATAGGTAGTTTCTACTGGCATTTAAGATTACAGGCCAGTTTGCGAGGCTTCCCGGAGAAGAGGGGGATTTGGCGCACGTAGCTCAAGCTGCTGTTAGAAATGCGGCTCAGATGCAACGCAGCTAGCTCTGGTTCCAAATGTGCAAGCTCAGGTTGCAGGCCCCACCTGCCCTCGCCTCTAGGCAGGTGCTGCCTGGCAGTAGCACACAGACAGGGAGGGCTGTGTGTGCTTTCCAGCTTTCTTTAACCCTGTTTTTGGGGCTGCGTGTGTTTTTCAGCTTCCTTCAACTGTGTTTTTCCTTTTTTTTTAATTTTATTCCATACATAGTGCTATGCATATGCAGCTGAGTCTGGATGACGCTCCAATAAAAAATGAAATGCACAGAGATTTTTGTCATGCGAAAATAGCTACCCTGGAGCCACGATTTTATGGAGTAATGTCAGGCAGTTACTTGTGAACGGCCCACATACTTGAATTTTGGGGACTGAAATAATTTCTGGTGTCTAGCAGTTGGCTGTTGGTATTTTTGTTAATTCCACTCTGTACCAGTACTCTGTACCCAAGTATTTTACCTTTCCTTCCTGATCCCCATGAACTGCTAAGAGAGAAGCAGGTTGTGTCCTAAAAAGGACATAAGCAAAAGTCTGATGTTTGAGAGGAGTCTCCAGCAGTCCCTGCTCTCTAAACCACGCGCCTTGGTACAGATAAGCCATAATACGGAGAAGTTTTGCATTAGCAGTCTCTCCTAAAATAGCTGACAAGCCATAATACGGAGAAGGGTTGCATTAGTAGTCCCTTTTAAAATTTCTTACTGCGGTCACGGATAAAAACAATGATTAGTGTTAAGTGCAGCGTTTCAGACTAGTGCTGTGAAACAACCTTATAAGGATGTCTTATTGCTACAGAATATGAAGGGACATGCAACTCGGAACAAAGAAAAATAAAAAGCCATACCTACTTTCCTAAAACACTATTAGCTGCTCTGTCTGTGAAAGAGTCAGAGTTGGATGATATTTTTTTTTTTTTAATTACTGAAGGTTTTCAGTGGCACTGGTGAGGTTTAGAAAGGTCCCTGTGATCATATGCTTAGTTTGGGGCATCAGAAGTGGAGGTGTAAGAGCGTGCTTGTCATCTTCAGCATCCTGCATCTTTTACTGGCTTAGAATTAGATGTTGCAGTAAGTCACTGTCAGGTTTTCTTGGATACTACTGGCATTTGGAGAAAAAAAAGGGTCAAGGGGAGCTCTGCGGTGTCTGAATTCAGGCAAGTGTTCTGGGCTGGTGTTTAATGTAAGAGATGATACAAAGGAAAATTTAGTTCTATCACGAAAACACAGTAAACAGTTACATCCAGTTAAACGCAGTGAATTGTTGGTGTCGGCGTCACGTTCTGACATGCACTCTTCACCTGCTCCCAACTTTGGGATCAGAAAGCCCAGCAGGGAGTTGGAACTGCCGGGCGAAACAAGGTCGGGAAGGATTTCTTACGGTCCCGCGGGCTTGAGGTGCCCCCTGCTGGCGTCTGGAATTCTCCAGGCTTCCTTTGGGAGCTGCTTTCCTAGGGCATCGGTATCAAAACCCCGCGCAAAAGATTCCTCTGTTTTGAAATGCTTGGGATATTCATCTGGGTGAGGTTAAGTTGGATGATATAAGGCGAGAACCTGAATTAAAACCTGTCATCAGTGGTGACTCAAAACGCAGTACAGGTGCGAGACTATTTTTCCAGCACAACCATCCGGACTGGACGTGGAAAGGAAGGAAATGCCACAGAGGTGGTATTAAATGGAATCATCTGAAGACGATTGTTTATCGGTCTGTGTTACACAGGCTTATTTTAATGCATGACAATGCTGCATAAAAATGACTTGGCGGCCTAAAATGTCAACAAAAAATGGCACATTGAAGAAGCTGCGCACAACGTGCATTAGAATATTTACACAGTTGGGAAATGGTATTTTTGATCTCCTAGGCTAAAAATTGCTCATTTGGCTATTGAACTAGAGTTTTCGTGTAGACAAAAACATCTACATCAATGAATGCTCAGTTTTGTGTTGCTGTGAACCTTTCTGCAGAGTCCAGCTTCATTTAAAACAGAAAAAAAAACCCAAAACCAAAAAAAATCTACCACAGCTAAATTTGATGCTACAACAGATGTGTTAAAAAAATAAGTTAACATCTGATTTTTTCATCTGGATGCCTTGGCAGGGGCATGAAGGGAGTCCGTCTTACTCAAGGAATAGGCAAACATCTTGTCCTGATGTGGAGAGGGGACTGAGTTCCCCCAGGATCAGCTGATGTTCACAGGTTCGGTCCAGGTTCAAACCTCCACCCCTTTATTGTCAGAATAGGAAAATATCTTTAGGTGGGGTTTTTTGTTGTTGTTGTTGCTCTGTTTAAGTCGATTTAGTCCAGCACAAGCAAACACATCCTCTTCTCTCAGATTCAGTAGTAGTTGATCCTCTTTAAAGCACTCGAAAGGAAGTGTAGAGCAGTTGAAGGAGCAGTAACGGTCACCCCAAACTACATTCAAGTCAGTGCTGCGAGTGGGAAATCACAGTCTGACACCAGTTTGTTCTCTCTGTTACCATCCAGTGCCCTGACATTTCTGTGGCATTGTTCAGCTTGAAAATCAATGTGAAGCAAAGTTCTCTTTGGATGAGACCCAGACTTGTGATGGGAAGACAGGAGACTGACACACCAAAATTCACGTGTGCGTTGAAGAGCTGTATTTGCTGAAGAGACCCGTTTGGTCTGTGTGTATCATCTTTGGCATTTTAAACCCAGCAGCCAGAACTGAGGCGTGATTTAGAGTAGTGTTGATAGCCGCCTCGCTCGAGTTACGTCCTTCAGAAGGAGGAGTGTCTCTCAGTGACCCTTTTTCCCACGGCAGCCGTCTGGAGTCTGGGCTGCTGTGCCCTCAGCGAGACGCCCTGCACAGAACAAGTCATGGAGAAAGTCTAAAGATCCCCTAAGTGGGGGCATTGTGGGTTGCTGTCACCTTTAATATATTCACAATACTGGATGTAGTGATGTGGAACGAGCTGGGCACTTAAACACATGGGGTGGAAAGTTTGCTGGAAAGGTTGTCTGTGCACTAAAAAATTCACCCTTTTACTGACCTTGGCAACTTCTTGTATGCGTAGGCTTTGTAAAGAGTCTGAAAGATTGATCCCACTTAACGTCCCATTAGTGTGGGTACTGTGGGGTTGAATAAACAACTTTAAAGTTTAGCATGCTTGTTCTTGATTTTCATCTCATTATTAATAACTGTCTTTTGTAATGCATTTTTTAAAGGAAAAATGAAGAGCCAACTCGATGCACGTAAAATTACATGTCTCGAGCTAAGCAACGCCATGCAGGGATGAAATCTTACTGTCATGCCGGAGGGGTCCAGGAACCCATCCGCTGGGTGCTCACTAGTAATTGTAAACCTAAATGGAATGGAGCTGTTACTGGTAAATGAATAGAGAACGTTAAGTAAATCCATCCTTTAGATATTTTGCACAAGCCTTTTTCCCCTTTGCTTGATATTCAGGAGGGCTTTGTGGAACCGGAGGCGGTTCAGAGGAGAACAGAAAGGAGTGATGAGAAGTGTAGCATGGCTCCATTTGTGGGAATGGCTAACAGAGACGGGCAGTTCGAGCTAGGGAGGCTGTCCATGACATCATGCACAGCGGAGGGAGGGAGCTCTGGGATGAGTTACTGGTTTCTCCTCCCGAAACGAGAACTGGGGTGCATCAAATGAAGCTAATAGGAGGCAGACCCGATACCAGAAGACGTGTTTGTATGCTTTTTAAGGGAGTATGGCTAGAAACTTGTGGAAGATAAATGCGTTGAGGGTTACAAGATACGTAGAAACCAGGTTTAGATTAGGAACTCTATGGACAGCAAATAACTGGAAGCTGGAAGAACACAGAAGGGAAGTATCACATCTTCCCTAGGCATCGCCAGTTGGTGACTGTCAGAGATAGGATACCGGGCAGGTCGATCTTTGGCCTGATGCAGTTCTGAGACAAAGGAAACTTTCCTTTTTTCTAAGGAAAAACCAAGAACATATAACTGTGCATAATACCTCCAATACAGTTGGTAGGCAGAGGAAACATTTTTTTCATCAGGAAAAGGATAATGTCAAGGAAAAAGCGTCTGGCTCATGGCTTAATGATCCTTGTCACCCATATCCCTGCTGTTGAGCCATACACTGCTCAGAGGGTGAGAATTTAGGCAGGAAGAGGTGTGTATCACTTGATGACTTTTTGCATTAGACGAGGATAATGCAAGGGCTTGTGAAGCTCTTTCAAAACTAGTAGTAGAGATATCTTGCTAATCCCTTAGTGTACAAGGAGCCAGTATTAAATACGGGGAATATTAGATATTTGCTTTGTTGACAAAGGAGCATGAGTGGGTGAGGCCCTGCAGAGAGAAAGGGAACAAGTACCAAAAAGGCCAGACATTAAGGGTAAAACTACATTAAAAATACTACAGGATTTGTGTGAGATGGTATAAGTACAATGAATGAATAATACTTGCTGGAACATATCAGCAGGTAGCATATCTTCCGTGAAGTTTTATGAAACGTTTTAAAGACCCTCTGATTATTCTTGGGAAACACATCTTAGCTACAAAACTCTGTGTCTCATTATGTTTTCTGATTTTTTTCTGATTATTTTTGCAATTATTGGCATTTATTTGCAGGACAATGACATGCTGCTTTCCCGGGCCGTACTTTTCTTTGCTTTTTACTAGAAAGCATCATTATACTTGACCATAACCTAAAATCACCAGGGTCACCACTCAGCGTGGAACAACAAAAGACTCAGATTAACTAAGCTTGCTCCATGTGCCCAGTTGTGCTCCATCAAAATCAGTGACAAAACTCCTGCTTGCTACAATGCAAAGGGTAGGGTAAGGCCAAAATGTGCCTTCTTTCATTGGTAGTAGCCTGGAATTAAGCACAGCTTAATTAGGAAAATTGGGAATTAAGCTGAGCTTCAGATGCTACGACTTCAGATGAAAAGTAAGCAAACTAGACAAACTTTAACCACAAGTTGTGTTTCTTAATGGCTCATGGTGTGTTTTTAATTATAAGGTTACGTAATTGAAGGGAAGTGATATTGAAGAAGTGAGCCAAATGTATACCTTTCTGTTTTTAGAGCGTTGGTTTTGAAGAGAAATTGAGTATATTGCCTTCTGTTTGTATCACTAAGATTGCTTATTAATAGTTTATTTTTAAGATGTCAATATAGCATTATCAAATAGGTTTGTTCTGCTGTGAGTGAAGATGAGAGATTTTACATCTCTGATGGTGATGAGAGGTGAAAATTGTATAGTTGGAACTCATGTGAATCTGGTCTATTTGGATGGGCATGTAAAAGCTTTGTTTAAAGAATATGTAGCTCGCTGTCAGTATCAATTGTACTAGCCTTTATGTGTTACAGTATGCACTGGTGTCTCTAGCCACCTCCTTCTCACAAGCAGATGACTGCTGCAGCAATCTGGACTTTTCCCCTGACTGTTGCCATGCCTTTGCCCTAACTCTGTTCTTCCACGTTGGTGAGAATTGTTGGGTAGTTGTTTGTATTCAGGGAGCTTTTTATTGTCTCATGGGTGTTGCATACATCCTTACGCAATCAGTGCCTTGAAATGCTGTCTGAACAGTGGCATGAAGTCTAAAGGTAGCTCGCATTTTGTGTTGCATGTCACAGTCAGCAAGCTTCAAGGGGTATTCTGCTGCCACCGCAGTATCATTTCTAATCACTCCAGACTTCTCAACCTCCAGTAATTTAGAGTTTGGAGGGCTGGCCAGACCAAGGGCTTTTTGTCTAGCAGCTGAAACTGTGCAAACACTTTCCTATTCTTCCTCTTTCAGTGGCGAAAGTGGTGCTGGTAAGACAGAAAGCACTAAGCTGATCCTCAAGTTCTTGTCTGCAATGAGCCAACATTCGCTGGAGATGTCCTGCAGAGAGAAGACCTCCTGTGTGGAGCAAGCTATTCTGGAGAGCAGGTAGTAGATCTTTCAATGTACAGGTATTTTTTCCAGAAGACGTAAGCCTTGCCATTGAAATAAGAGCTTGCAATGTAATTAAAGATGTGGGTGCATTTACTGAACAGTAAAACGGATATTGGAAAGGGGAAAATTTTCCATTAACCAAAATTACCTGGCTGCTCTGGAGAGTTGTGAGCACAGTGGGATATCTTAGTGAAGCAAAAAGATGCAGGGTTTTGAAATGGATGATGCTGCAGTGGTGGCTTTCATTTTTGTTTGGGGCTGAATTCAGATAATCAGAGTGAGGGAAATGGGAGGGACCAACCATTGGTTTGATTTGTGTAGCCTAAGGGTAAGGTGGAACAAGATACAGCATGGTTAGGATGAAGTGTGCAAGGCGTGAAAGCATGCTGAGGAAAGGGAAGATAAAGACAACTGGTAAGACGGATGAGTAAACGCATCAGATAAATCGGACACACTCTACACCAGCAAAAAAACCCCCAAAAAATTAACTTAGTGTTCAAATGAAATAACACATGGTTCTAAACTATTTAAAAATAAAACCAATTTGAGATGCTCTTACTTCTGTTTATCGTGCTTCATCTCTGTTTTACCTGTAATATCTTGATGTAATAATTTT